>NW_021132651.1:0-1145 GCF_004193835.3 Ostrinia furnacalis | reverse complement strand
GCAAGTACGCGACGACGTCCGGAGGGCATCGTTCAATAGCTGACCCCAGAGACTGGGCGAGAATTACCAGCATCCGATAGGGAGGAGACACTCACAGCTACGGATGTTTCGATAGTCGCTATCGATACTCGATAATCAGTTCAATAGCTGACCCCAGAGACTGGGCGAGAATTACCAGCATCTGATAGGGAGGGGACACTGACACTTGCGACTGATTTTTATTTTAATACACACCCCACCTATAGCCTACTGGAAGCCATTAACGTGAACTATTCCATCTCATATTTTAATCCCATCGAATTGTTTTCAATTATAAAGTTCAACCTTCGCATCGAACCAAAAAAATTCCATACAACTTGTAAATTCTGAAATTCTGAATACATTCTAATTACTATGTACAGTCGCGGAATGAAAAGGTTCGTCACCTTAGTGTCGGTTTTCGCTTGCACTAGATACTGTAAGAGTCAAACCTGCCAACATAACAGTGCAAGAAACAGTGCTGCTAACATTTAAATAAATATGACGTTTGCTAACGAATAAGGTTTTGCTTGTTTATTTTTCTATGTCATCAGTGCAATGCAATGATGACATTGCCCAATTGACAATAGTTTTTTTTTATTTAATAGAAATAATAATGGCAGGTTGAACCAATAAGAAGGTTTTAGTTTATCAATCATAATAATCTTCTTGACAAGATAAATCGTCAAACAACTTTGATCTGAATAATTTTGAACTTTACTGAGGAACAGTTAAAGATTAATTTCTCTAACTCGAGATTATTCTGTAACATAGTTTCAAAAGGTAATATGTGCTCGCGATTCGTTGAAGGAATCAATTTGAAAACTGACGAACCTTTTCATTCCGTGACATACTACTACTATTTCTATTTATTTATATTATCCGGCAGACAGTGGTGACTGAGTTTGTTGCGGCGCTTCTTCTCAGCACTTGCCAAATGTTGGTCTCGAAGCGCTGGTAGGGTAAAAAGATTATGAGACATGTAGAGGCTCCTGTACCTAAATACTTTCTTCGTCGTAAATAAATGTAAAGTCATGTAATCAAAAAGTCGGTCATAAAAGTACCTACCTATGTACCTGTCTGTTGTCGTATCCGCTTTTAATCTAAATTGTGTACGTCCATAAACA
>NW_021132650.1:0-1182 GCF_004193835.3 Ostrinia furnacalis | reverse complement strand
CGACGTGTTCCCGAACATCTGCTTCGACAGCGTCAGGTACATCTCGTTGGCCGTGTCCAATGTTCCCACGCCCCCTCCTGATAACAAATAGCTTTGATATAACTTATTTGTTTGGACTTTTTATTTTCCCCTATGATGTCTGGCAGATCGAGATATCGTAGATAACAAGCAAAACAATATGAGGTTATCTTTGTTATTTTACAATCGAACGAACGAACGATACAACGGCATGTAAAGGTATTAAAGTTACAAATAAAATTATGAATTATTTTCCTGCACATTATGTTTTATCAAATAAGCAAATCAAAGTCAAGACAAATAGAGGCTATTATGTCCCTAGCAGATAACAGGTCACATTATTACGTCACAAACAGCCATGCCATATGGTCTTTATCACTGTTTGACGTCACAAAGAGATCTACCCCAGGATCATAGCTTAGCTTTCTACGTAACATTGATCCTTCGAGGTGGATTACGTATTGATCCTTCGAGGCGGATTACGTATTGATCCTTCGAGGCGGATTACGTATTGATCCTTCGAGGCGGATTACGTATTGATCCTTCGAGGCGGATTACGTATTGATCCTTTGAGGCGGATTACGTATTGATCCTTCGAGCCGGACACGTGATTTATTTATTTATTTATTTATTTAATTGAAATGCAAGTGAGCTTACAGATTTATATCCAAAGCGCTCACATTGCCAATTTGAAATTACATTTAATGTTAGTAAGTACTTATATCTATTTATGGTTAGTAGACAAATACAATCTTAATTTTTTTACAAAACACTCTAAGGAGTTGGCAAAGATGATGACGATGATGATGATGGTGATGACGCGACTCACCGATGACGGCGGCGATGATGGCGCCGGTGCTGACGCCGACGATGTAGTCGAAGAGCTGGTGCACCTTGCGTCCGGCGAGGCGCTCGAGCGTGCGCAGCAGCTCGATGGCGATGATGCCGCGGATGCCGCCGCCGTCCAGCGCCAGCACGCGCGGCCCGCGCCCGCCCGGCGCGCCCGAGTAGCCCACCAGCGCCAGCGCCTGTTCACACCCCACCGTTAACTTAATAGACCAACTACCACGAGCTGTTAGACCAGTGGTTCCTAAACTGGGGTAAAACGAAAATTCTATAGGGGTAACGCGGGACGGCACGAAAAAGTATTAAAATAGTACTAAA
>NW_021132648.1:1148411-1233452 GCF_004193835.3 Ostrinia furnacalis | reverse complement strand
GAAATAGAATCTCAAGTGGACGAGGAATTATTAGAACAGGAAATTCAACAAAGGTACGAAATAGAAGAATTATGTACTACTTTAAAAACGAAACTTTTGAAATTACGTACAAATAATAGATCTATTCATGAGCAATCACTAAATACAGCTCCGATTACAAACATTGCAACTGGACATGTACCGAAATTACAATTTCAACCATTACACGAAAAAGAGTCGTTCCGAAATTTTAATAAGAGATTGATGGTATATTTTCTAATAAACAAAATCGTTGAGCCTAGAACAAAAATATACATTCTGCTATCTACATTACCACCAGAACTTCATGAGAAACTATATGATCTATGTGCACCAGATGATCCACTACATAAAACTTATGAAGAACTTACCGCAATATTGGACGAGTATATCGACCCTAAACCCAGCGTTTGGGCTCTACAACACAAATTTATTTCCCGAATACAACAAGAAAATGAAACCATTGCAATGTACGCATCAGAACTTAAGAAACTTTCATCAAATTGTGAATTCAAATGCATGAATTGCAAGAAAACTACCGCAGAGAGCTTCCTATCTCTACAATTTATACGAGGACTTAAAGATGGCGAAATTCGTACGAAAATATTACAAGAACCGGACACATCCTCTTTTACTAAATTATTACAAATAGCTTCAGCAAATGAATTGGGTAAAACAGAGAGCTTAAAAATTACATCTGATATTGAAAAACGTACTGACTGCATCAACAAGATAATCAGTTCTAATAAAAAACCAGCGATACAGAATATGAATCGAAAATCACCTAGGTCAATTAAAGACCTATCAGGTAAATGTTTTCGCTGTGGGAAGCCTGATCATCGTGCAAATGAATGCGGAGCAATCAACTCTACATGTCGAAAATGTCAAAAAGTAGGACATCTGGCAAGAGTATGCTTGAAACGGACACAGACGAACCAGATTGATGATGGTTTGAATTCTGTAAGTGATGAAAGCATAGCTGATATTAACCTCATCAAAAGTGAAGTCACAGAAAGATATATGATTACTATCACCATAGAAAATAGAACAATTAAGATGGAATTTGACACGGGTGCTTCATTGTCATCGATGTCCCTTACCGACTACAATGCCCTGAATATTAATAAAAAGATTTTCAAAACTGATATGAAACTGAGAACTTACACCGGAGAAATAATTAAACCTTATGGAGTCGTTTACATCAAAGGAATTTACAAAAACCAAAATTTCTATGGTAAACTGTATATTATTGACAAAAATGTTGATCCAATATTTGGTAGAAGCTGGATGAAAGAATTAAACATTGAACTAGCAGATGTTCGATTAGTTGAATCAGTACCTCAAAATAATATATTAGACCAATTGTTGGAGGAATTTGCATCTTCTGTATTCCAAACTGATCTTGGTAAAATTCCCAACTACAAGGCACACCTTAACTTAAAAGAGAACACACAACCAATTTTTATAAAACCTAGAAGAATCCCTTACGCTCTTAAACCGAAAGTAGATGAAGAAATAGATCGCCTTTGCAAAATAGGCGTAATTACAAAAATAGACCATTCTGAATGGGGTACGCCGATCGTTCCAATTGTAAAACCTAATGGGTCAATTAATTACTACAAGTGATATTTAGTTATTATCGTTGAAAAGAAGAGATAATTAGATGTTTTTAATGATCTTAAAAACAATCTCACACATTTCATTTTTTTAATCAATTTCAAGTTTTTTTATCGTGTTTTATACTTTTGTTAAACTTTGGCTGCTCGTAATTAGCTATCCAATCATTATCTGGATATAAAATGTTTTTATTAAATTAAAGACATATTGGATCTTCATACCAAATAAAAAAAATTTGGTTTTAGGTCAAATTACAGAAAAAAATAAAATAAAAATATCAATAAAAAAGTAGCTCAGTTCCCTAACTGAGCTACTTTTTTATTGATATTTTTATTTTATTTTTTGACCCTTCAAATGGGCGAACCTTTATTCAAAATGACCTTACATACGAAGTTTGTCTAACGTTCTACCAAACACCTGTAGGTATATTTTATACTAGCGGCCGCCCGCGACTTCGTACGCGTGGATCCCGTTTTACCCCCTTCATCTATCTTACGCGGTTTAGATTTTTTCATACAAATGTTTTTTCCCGCTAACTCCCGTTCCCGTGGGAATTTTGCAATATCCTGTTGTAACTAAGCTTTAAGTTTACTATGATACCTGCATGCCAAATTTCAAGCGTCTAACTTAAGCGGTTTAGATTTTTCTTACAAAAGGATTTTCCCGCTAATTCCTGTTCCCGTGGGAATTCCTAAGTATACTATAACCTGCCCAGGAGTATGAAGAATAATTGTACCAAGTTTCGTTAAAATCCGTCGAGTAGTTCTTGTTTCTATAAGGAACATAGGACATACCTACAGACGGACAGACGGACAGACAGACACGACTTAACGGATAAACTCTTGGAGATTAAATACCGACTGAGGCGTACCCCTGGCGCTAGTGGACACTCAGCTTACGAGCTCATGTTTGGCCGAGAAGTAAGGACTAGACTTCATACTATGCTCAAAACCCCACCAGTCACTCCATCGAGAACTAATGACACATTGGCCTTACATACAAGACATTTTGTTTGTGGAGACAGAGTGCAAGCTAGACTCTACGGAAGCTCCGCTCAGAAGTGGACATTTGCCACAGTGGTACAGCGCCTGGGCAAGCTGCACTATGTCGTGCGTACGGACGGCGGTTTGACCTGGACGCGCCATCTGGACCAGCTGCTGCCGGCGCCACTGGTGCCAGCAGTGCCGCAGCCAGGAATCGCGGCGGAGGCGTGTCATGTCTGACCTTCTTTATGGTTGCTTAGCAACGCGTGTTTTTCATTGTTATGACATAGTCATGTAAATAAACATTCAATATTTATCAAAGCATATTATTTTATGTAATAGTGAATATAATTTTCTCATGATAAGAGACCGTAGATAAAATTATAATATACACAAACCAATGAAGTAATAAAACACTGTTGGCAGCCACCGTGACTTAGTTTTTATTTGATCGTCCTCCAAGGCGAGCCAGTTTTAATGAATCGATTGATCGGCCCGTCATGATATGGGCAATATGGGCATGATGTCGACGTGTTGATATATTATTCAACATTTTACCGACCTTGTGCCGTGGACATAAGAAACAAAACGTTAGGGGAGGTCAGGGATCTTGTGAGGAATTTCTACCAGGGCTGATTTAGGGGTATGCGGAATCGACCTCTAACTTGGTCTAAATTGAGGTCATAATCTATGGGACGATATTAGGATGTCCGGTTGACAGAAGAGGAAAATAATTATTGTATTCTGAATGAGTATTTATCATCATATTCATCAGTTCATTTAGTCTCAACTGCAGGAAGACTGTATTCATCATCATTTCAGGCATAGGACGTCCACAGCTGAACATAGGCCGCCTACAATGATTTCCACAATGGCCGGTTGGTGAAGGCCCGCATCCAGCGCCTTTCTGCCACCTTTATGAGGTCGTCGGTGTATTTAATCAATGGCAAATTGAGGATTTACTACCACGCCGGCCAGAAGGGTTAGGCAGGCCTGATGTTTGCATCTTTCTTTCTCGCTTAGTCACCTCTTACGACACCCACTTGAAGAGTTGTGCTGGTCCTATTCCACTCAGCTAGAACCACAGGGCAAAGTGATATAAAAATCTTAATTTGTATATAACTCAAAGGTGATTGACTGACTGACTGATCGGGCTGAAATTTGGCACGCGGGTAGATGTTATGACGTAGGCAAAAGGCATCCGGTAAGAAAGGATTTTACGAAACTCCACCCCTAAGGAGGTAAAACGGGATCCACGCGTAGGCGAAGTCGCGGGCAGCCGCTAGTTTATTAATAAAATTAGCTCAGTGCTGTAGTCTTTCACGAGATTCACTACCAGGTTAGGATTATTTGATATCGTCAATAAAGACTATAAGCGGTCTAAATATAACTTCCTAAGACCTTTATCAAATATCACTAGATCGTTCGGCAATCTTGACTTAAAATAAGACCCCGATATAGACCATAAGCACCGAAATAATCGGGTTAATTTATAATTAATTACTTTTATCAATTCTACTTTTAGAACTGCCATCATAACTTTGCCAAACTAGAATTTAGATTTAGGCCTTGCCCAAACGTTGACAGTTTGTTTTTATGTGTGATTGTTTACGTCTGTGATTAAGCTCGTCGAGTCAGAATATTAAACATTTTTCAAGAAACAAGAAGAAGTAACTGGTGTTGAATAGAAGCAACCAACAGTAATTATGTATATTGAAAAAAATGAAATCTTATGTAGATCCACGATGAAAAAAAAACCTACAGTTTCCTAAATTCCTGTATCAGGAAGACCTAATACATCAATCAAGTGGTGTTTTCATGAAAGCAACCTACCTGGAATAAACTGCCAGAATTGTGCCGTCTCTTTTGTGTATGTATTTCTTTTTTTTTCTTGGCTTATGTTAATGTAGTGTACAATAAAGTGTGTTACATATCTAATTTGTCTACGGGTAGCCCAAACTTATAATAAAATACAGCCATCACACCAGTGGCGCGAAATCTGGACAGGCTTTAGATAGTGATATAGGTGTGACCAAATCTCGATGTTTTTATCACTAGTAATTTTCCAATTCTATCGGCTTAAGAGCAGGGTTGCCGCGTTTACACAAAATTGTATTTATTTATTTCTAGAAGACCAGAAAGAGTTACAGTTAGTTGATAACAGTAAATTCTAATCTAACGAAACTACGAATTGGCTTGCTGGCCTGTATCACAGCTTAGTAACTGGCTGTTTTGGTACCGAGAAAATGAAAAATGAAAAAATATTTAATCAGTATCTTTAAAGATAACACTTTTCTAGTGGCTGGGGTCTCCTTTTAAGTAATACCTGTGGTGTTAGAAGGCCCCGCTCCTTCATAAAGATACAATGATACGAGTTAAACAACGTCTTCTGCTGCAGTTTTTTAAACTCGAGTTCCGAGTTTCTCGCAATTTTCTACGAGCAAACGGTAAAGTTTACGTGTAGAAGATTACAGTCTAGTAGGTATGTATGTAGAGTAAAGATACTCTCTTTACCTCTATAGTATCCTCTTTACCTCTCTTTAGATCTATAGTATCTACAATATTTATTTATCGAACTGTAAATATAGTATTTATGGCATCCCTGCTTATCTCCGACAGGTTACGTTATCACAAGTTGGATGCACTCGACACCCGACACCCACTGATGTCTGATGTCCACGGTGTCATTGATAACGCGAAAAACAATACCACCTATACACAAATTGTACAAATTGATATCATCATCATCCCAGCCACAGGACGTCTACTGCTGAACATAGGCCTCCCCCAATGACTTCCACATCGCACGGTTGGTAGCGGCCTGCATCCAGCGCCTTGCTGCTACCTTTATCAGGTCGTCGGTCCACCTTGTAAATTAATATACACCTGACATAAAGTTAGTGTGAAGCTGGACATATGCGAATCATCATTAATTTTAATATGCTATTATTTATGTATTTTTAATTTTAGTACATTCGCCAGGACAGCAGTATTCGAAGTGCTTCTTCCTCTTATCGTGTCGACAACAAACCTACACACTGTGTAGTACACAGTGTCAGCCCAAAACTCAGCAGCATCCGAAATCCTCCTGCGTGCAGTGGCTTGGGCACTCAGGGCACGACATTATGTGCTTCACCGACTGGGGAAAACCGCACCTGCACTCCATATTTTGAGCCATTCAAGAATCTCCACCTGACCAGATTGTCAGACTCGAAGTGCTAAAGATGCCACAGTATGATGCACCGTATGCATAACTAAATTAATACAATTTACTTACAAATTTGAAAATAAGCGAGACTAATTAGTTCAAACTTGTCGATCAAACAAGGAAATACACGTTCGAAAACTTCGAATACAGTTCACTTTCACGAGCGCATTTTTTTGTTATTATCAAACGATAATTATCCATCTGTTGTCAATTTACTTACAAATTTGAAAATAAGCGAGACTAATTAGTTCAAACTTGTTGATCAAACAAGGAAGTTATAAACATACCATGGACGTAATTTGGAAGTCATTTCCTTTGAATTTGCATACAAAAACAGTTTAACTTCTTTTGTTATCGTATTAGTGAGTGCCCGTGGTGCTGCCTATGTGGATTAGGGACATTTTAAGGGAATAAACTAATGAATAAATAAATATAATGAAACATTTATTGCTTTTTAACACATAAAAAGGAATTACAAGAAACAAAATTACATTATAAAGGTAAGAAAAAAAAAGCATGTGAGGTGAATACCACAAAATAAATTAATATAATAAAGACAAGTGTACAGGACAAACAAGTAAAATATCCCTGGAAAATCCAGGATTTTCCTATGACTATGCTCGGAGACTTCCCAATCCTGGCCAGCATGGGGAATGTAGACAAAATCCTCATTAGGTTAGAGTCTAGACCAGGATTTCCCAAACTATGGGTCGCGAGCGAACATTGAGTTGGCCCTGCCTGTAGAACGACGACACACCCTACCGATCCAAGCTCTGGGCAGCAGGCGAAATTTCCTATAGGTGGGTCCCGAGTTTGGGAACTTGTATTAGATGAGTCGTAGTAGGCGTAGTAGCCCAGACAACTTTGGGAACCACTGGTCCAGACACTATTCATTTTGTTTACTTGTATTTTGTAATTGTAAATGACTGTAACCTGTATGTGTACTTTTGAATAAAATAAAATAAAAATAAGTACATTTTAGAGAAATTCGCGATCATCCAAAATATTATGTTTGAGTATACATATTGCTGCATTAGTGATTATATTGTTATTGTTCAATTATTTTGTCAACTAATTGGAAATTTTAATGAGCAATCATATCAATTGAAAACTATTTGCACATGTTTTACCTACATTATTGCGCCAGGTAAGCTATGTTTAGCAGTTTTGTGACTTAATACCTACTTAATCGTTACTTTTTAATATCAACTCATAACAGTTTCGATATAATCGAACTTATGCCTCAACCACACGGTCTGTATTACAAAGTAACGCCCCAAAATTCTATTCAATCTCATTTAAATCGATTCTGTCCTGTAACCTTTTTTTTTTCTAATTAGTCTAAAAATTGAAATTAAACCAATCAAAAGCTCAAGCTACTCTTGGAATTGAATAGAATAGAATAGAATAGAATAGAATAGAATAGAATAGAATAGAATATATTTATTTGTAATAAATGTGGTACATACATAGGTGTTTTAAGTTTAATTGAGCATTGAGTAGAGCTTTAAGCTTTGTTCTCTGATACGCACCAAAGAAAATTGTAAATCGCATCTATTTTTAAAACTGACTCCTAGCCTGACCTTATAAGGGCACCCGCAGCCGTGGCTAGCATCCTATCTACAACATAAATAAAACAAGAAGTTATAAGTCTAGCGGTTAACTCAGTCAGTGCCTGAGGTATGGGAGCGGCACGGGAGGGGTGACATTGACATAGTATGACGTGACATAACATACAAATCTGCCCCCCTAGACAAAACGCACTTTTTGATCGAATCGAAAATCGAATCCGTCAAAACTCCATACAAATAACTTTTTTAAAAAATAAAACCGACTTCAAATGCGTGAACACAAAAAAAAACTAAAAATTTAAAATATTGCGTATAAAAAAGTTCATCCCCAATTTTCCACCCTGGGGGGTGAAATATTTTCTTCAAATTCGCATGAAACCACCCTTTTGATAATACCTATTCAACAAAAAAAAAATCAGTCAAATTGATTTATAATCGGCGGAGATATTGCGTATAAAAAAGTTCATCCCCAATTTTCCACCCTTGGGGGTTGTTTTTTCTATTATTAAATTTAAGTGGGACCACCCTTGAGGTATTACCTATACGCCGAAAAAAGATTTGTTCAAATCGGTTCATAATTGGCGGAGTTATCGCGTAACAAACATAGAAAAAAAAAAACATACGGGTCGAATTGAGAACCTCCTCCTTTTTTGAAGTCGGTTGAAAAGGGGCTTTTCGACCACTTTTCGACTGGTTTGCGATTATAATTTGCACTTTGCCTAGACAAAACGCACTTATTGATCGAATCGAAAATCGAATCCGTCAAAACTACATACAATTAACTTTTTTAAAAAATAAAACCGACTTCAAATGCGTGAACAGGGTCATTCCATGACAAATGTTACCGAGGGTGAAAAACTAAATATGTTCTTTTCGCATTAAATCTGATGAATATTAAAAGTAAACATTCCAAATTATAATGTGCAACAAAAAAAATCTGAAAGAAACAAGTCATTTTTAAGTTATTAGTTTTCAAAGTCTATACTTAAGTCAACTGTCTGAATGATCATTTTCTCTCTAATTATTGGTAATACGATTTAAAAAAAAACTATCAATCTGTGAAACGTTTTGCCACTATATGTTTTGAGGGTATTTATCATAGTATTGGTAGATAGCGACATAGTCCCAAAAAAATTGATAATCATCAAGTTTTAAGTGTGTTTTCTTGTTACTTCGGCGATGTAACACCCGAATCAAAAAAACAGGTATTTGTTTCATTATTGTACCTTACACATGGATTAGGATAACAATATTTGGTAAAAGTAAGGTCATGGTAGTAATGATTTCAAATANACCAAATAAAAAAAATTTGGTTTTAGGTCAAATTACGGAAAAAAATAAAATAAAAATATCAATAAAAAAGTAGCTCAGTTAGGGTCAAATGGGCGAACCTTTATTCAAAATGACCTTACATACGAAGTTTGTCTAACGTTCTACCAAACACCTGTAGGTATATTTTATANGAGAAATGCCCATATTTATTTACTAGCTTTCTACCCGCGGCTTCGCCCGCGTGGAATTTTGTCTGTCACAGATAAACTTTATCGCGCGTGTCCCTGTTTTAAAAACCGGGATAAAAACTATCCTATGTCCTTTCCCGGGACTCAAACTAACTCTATGCCAAATTTCATCAAAATCGGTTCAGTGGTTAAAGCGTGAAAGCAAGACAGACAGACAGAGTTACTTTCGCATTTATAATATTAGTATAGAAGTATAGTTAGTATAGATTTATTTAGTTGTCTTGAGAAAGAGAGAGACTTATTTTAAGCCTAGGCGCAGACTACCGATTTTTTTTCGGCCGATAGTTTATTCCTTTAGTCGGGCAGTTAACCAGTATGGGCATGTATGGAAGTACGGTTTACGCGTTGCTCTACATTTTTTTTATCTTTGCAGTTGCAGATAAGTTTAATCTAGTTTAACTATTGAGCTGTCTGATAAATTGTACCTATGGTTGAGATAGTAAATAGCACGACCTAGATTTTAAATAAGTAAATCTAGCGCAAAAAAAGAGAATAAGAAGTATTACGTTACAACTACGTGGCATGACATACATGACACTTTATTCTGATTAAGTAAGAGCTAAAAATGCAATAAACAGCATCAATAATATAATTCGTATTTTCATCAAGCCTATTTTATCACTCGTCATAAAAAACGTTGCGCACTGAAACATAAAAGATTAAGCTCATAATTCAATGCATTTATTACTTTTCCCACCGCATTTTATATCTTCCTTAACCCTCCGTGTACGAGGTGACTAAAAGTTACGTCCCGTACCAGGTGGGGTATGACACACCCCAATATACAAAGTGATAAAATTTTCATTCAACATTTTTTTAGGTGGAATTTAATATTTAATATTGATTATTTACGTATGCTAATTAGGTTTAAGAAATGCTCTGAGCTGAAAATATGTATTATAACATTTTTATCATAAAAAAACAAAAAGACACAATTTCCGTTGTTCTTGTAATTTAGGAATCAGTTTCCTATGTATAATTTTTAATTAGTGCCTTTAATTATGACAACCGTTTTTATTTAACAAAGTACAAGTATTTACTTATAATTTAAAAGTAAATTAAAAACTGGAAGGGTATAAATTTGTTTTGATCATCGGTTTTCAATTTACCACAATTCTGATGAAAGAAAATGAGTATGCTCAATGCATAAAATGGGAGCGTAACAATTTTATTTATTTATCAAATATGTTATTCCATTTCAGTATTCCATAAATTGTATCACCAAGTATAAATTGTAGCCCATAAGTGTATGTTCACATACATCTTCGGATCTCAGTACTAAACTTCCAGATTCGCACTAAAAGTCATCTCATTTGACTAAAAGTGCTTGAAAATTTCAAATACCGTAAAAATCACGAAAAATTATATTTGTATTGAATTTTATTCAATTGACAAAGCTAAAAATATATAAATTACACCAAAACTGTTAAATTTTTTTTTAAACTTTTTAACAACGTCCCGTACCAGGTGGGGTGTGTGACACCCACACGCACTTTAAAGGCATGTAACTCAGTTGGTAGTCACCGCTGGACTGATTTTGCAACGCTGATCGAAGCAGCAGTGTCATAATTCCAGCTACTGAGAATTTCAAATTCAGCACTTGCAAATTTTTAAAATTGTGGCTATTTTTAAAGGACTGGGGTGTGTCACACCCCACCTCGTACAGCGAGGGTTAAATATCTTTATCTGTGTATGAGAAAGTGTTCTTTCCTAATTCAGTTAAATACAGTATACTCAATCCTATCCAAAAGGTGACAATAGCAAAAGGGTAAAGGGTGAAGGTGTCGGACTGGTCGACTAGAGATCAGTGTGCTTACCATGAGTTTACGATAAGTAAAAAAACTCATAAAAACTCATAAAACTCATTTATTTCTGTAAATAGGCTTAAAAAAGCACTTTTACACGTCCCAGTATTAACCCTACCACTGCTTCAGGACAATAAATGGGCCAGTGATGAGAAGAAGCAGCGCAAGAAACTCAGTCACTATTCAAATTCAAATTTCAAATTCAAATTCAAATTTCTTTATTCATAACCAGGTGTTTTTACATTTCTATATTGCGATCGAGGAATTCTTTTAAGTAAATAAATACTTGTGGTAGACTATTGTCAGCTACTTTTTCAAAGGTTTACAAGCTTTAAAATATATAAAGTTATACATATTTATGCGAGCTAGTCATACCACCAGGTGAGATACAGGCCAAGAGCTTCCTCGTTGTGGATAAAAAAAAAGTGTGCTCGCTAGCGACTGCGTAAAAAAAAAATCATTAAATGTATGACATATTATGCAGCGCCCCTACCTAGCGGCTACTTTCAAGAAATAAAATCTTGATAGATTTTTTGACGTTCTTGCTAGCGAGCACTCCTAACGTAAACTCATGGTAAGCAAACAGTGG
Organism: Ostrinia furnacalis; assembly: GCF_004193835.3. Classification (NCBI taxonomy): domain Eukaryota; kingdom Metazoa; phylum Arthropoda; class Insecta; order Lepidoptera; family Crambidae; genus Ostrinia; species Ostrinia furnacalis. The sequence continues at coordinate 1,222,141 of NW_021132648.1, read as the reverse complement.
AACGCCGTGGTTCAAACCCTGCTGCCCCTGACCATTGTGGTGAACCCACTCGTAACACAAGCATATTACATACAGGGTATAATTTTCTAATGCCACCTGGAGGGAAAGTACTCTTAATACAGATATAAAATTTTACTCAAAGAATACATTCCATTACTTTTAAAAAGAAAAAGAACTCAATTCAAAGATTTCTGTAAATCAAAATTCAACAAATCTCAAGCAATTTTAAAGTTTAAATAAAAATGTAATAGATAAACTCTTGGCCTGCATCTCACAACAATACAACAGTTGTTGCAACAGTGTCTTAATGTGTGAATTAGTAATCAGGATTTTTTTCCATAGACCTACTGAACCTTTTCAAAATGTTGTGTTTCTCCAAACAAAAACATGCGTATCTCGAAAACACTGCACTTGATCGTCCCACTTCCGCGACCGAGTTATATTTCATCATATTATGTCACATAATCTGTATTTTTTACGACGTGAATTTATTAGTTCTTTGTTAGAAAGCTTCCGGGGTCGTATACTGTCGTAAATTTACTATAGAAGTATGCATTATTGTTCGTAGTAGTTGGTTAGAAGAAATATCATTTGTATCAATTAACCTAGTTAATGTAAGAGTTTCCGCAGATTACGACTTTATGTTGGCAGATAGTTTGGTCGATAGTCCTACTAGGGGGACCGACGATCTGGTAAAGGTCGCGGAAAGAGCCTGGATGCGGGCAGCGCAGGACCGTTCATTGGGGAAAAACTTGGAGGAGGCCTTTGTCCAGCAGTGGACGTCATTTGGCTGAGACGAGTTTGGTCGACTTCTAATTTGTATGGACAATCGGCCGATACCAAATCGGTGTACATACTCGTAATGTGCGCACTTTTATACATGTTCGTTCAAACTGATTAACAGCCCGACTATTGGTAGGTACTATCAGCCGACAAATAGTCGACAAGGTGTCGACTGAATCTAATTCAATTCCATGCTCATACAAATTCACCAAAATATTGGAAACTCAAAGAGGTAACGCTAATGGAGATCTATTATTTTTACAAACTTAAATAATTATTGTACCAATAAAAAGTAAGTATAAAACCATGTATTCATTAGGCAACATTTGTTGATAAACACTGTTTATAAACTGTTCATAAACAATGTTTCATCATCTCTGTAAACAGTTTATAAACAGTCCATAAACATAGGTGATGAAACATTGCTTATGATACATGGTGCCGTGCTCCCCGCTATGAGTGGAGAGCAAGTGTGGACGGCCAAGTTTCAGAAACCTGTGTTTATGGTAAACTTGTTTCACACTAGTGATAAACAGTTTATCAACAAATGTTGCCTAATGAATACATGGCTTAAAGTTCTCTAAACGCACACATACATTAACAAGTGCTGAAATGCGTTTCGCAGTGTCAACAGAGGCACATAGTGCATTTCGAACTGCACATAAGACACATCCCTCTCAAACATAATTATCGAGTAAGAGGCGCTCATTTGTGTAAGGCCATTCGCTCAATGGAGACACACGAGAAAAATATAATATGACCTTGATGATTTTTAACGAAATGTCATTTAACATGTAGGTAGACTGACTTCTTAGCGTGTAGTAGAGTCTATTTTATCATCATTAACTGATTTAGATCATTTAGTCTCTACTGCAGGAGGATGTCCTCTCTTTAATTCACAATAAGCAAAAGGGATAATGATGTTGTTTAGGTGTGAATTTCCTCTATTTTAGATTTTCAGAAAAAAAATCGTTTTATTATTTGCGATTAAGATATTTATTTGTCATTAAAAACATCAGTCAATTATAATTGCCCTAGTTAGCAGATGTAATTGGGTGGAAAAAGCTTGAACTCATTGTAGGTACACATGCTTAGTTTAAATGTTATTACTTCCACTAGCTGCGAACATAATAATTATTTTCTCTATGTAGATCTTCCAGCACTTCACACTCGATTAAAGTGACTATGATTGCATTGCTTCTACAAATAAAAAAATCTGTGTGCCAGTTCGAAAATAACGATCGCCTTCCCTCCAGTATGAGATACAGGCCACAGAAATTGGCAAATAACCGTGGCAAGTGATTCGCTAATTTCGGTGGCCTGTTTCTCCCTGTGCGCCGAGCCTACACGTGATTGCGTGTCGTCCTGTTGATTCGGGCGTGAGGCTTATGCAAACGGCGCCCGGCACTTTTAACGACCACTGTACCGAGCCAGCGAGCTACCAGCTACCGAGCTACCGAGCTACCGAGCTACCGAGATCCGAGCTACCGCTGCGAACGTGTTATCGAACTTTTGTAAGTAATCGCTAGGGATGTTTAAAATATCATTGCGGCGTTTTCAGTGATGTTGCGAATTATAAGTTTGAGTAAAAATAAATTTTGTGTTATGGTCCATTTTCACTAGATAAGCATACCCAAAACTTAGAAAATAGACAATGGTTTTATGGGTTTCACCCGCTTTCCATAGCTGTGCCAAAGTTTAAGTTTTCATTTCATGAGAAATGCTGAAATTCCCAGCATAATATTTGGCGAGTGTCCTAGAATCAATCTATTTTTATGCGAACATAAATTTGGTTCAGCCGCTTGAATTTAAAATTGAATTTGAATCCAGTTTTAAGATATTAGGGTAGGTACAAAATTTTAAGCCTAACCGATCTTTGCCTAACTACTCGTCCCGGCAGTCTAATTCAACAATTCTCTAATTACATTAAAACTTTAATTCTTTCCTTTCCAACGTGATTAGTCACTGACAATACTGTCTCAATTTGTCAAACTAATTTGAATTGAATTTCTAAAAATCGGTAGACAGCAACTGCTCGAAACGAATCAATTAAAAAGTTCCAAACAACTTCTGCCAACTTAGAGTAATGTTCAACGACCAGCTTTTATTTTAAACTCCATCCAACTTGCGAGGCTTTTTCTTTTTATAAAAATGAAATTGGATTCCAGCATTTGTACCACTTTCTCATATTATTGTATTTACCTTTCTAGGTAGACTTTCTTGTCCTAAACATTCTCAAACTGAGTGAGGACAATCAATTAAAACCGGTTAGAAACTACCACAGAAGTTATAAAACTTAATAATGACACAAGTACTTACACAACTCTTAATTTCATCCTGGCCCAAAGGTTGCAAGGTTCGGCTTTTGTACCCTATTCTATGTAAAAATAATTTTTTGAAAAAATAAGTCTCAAAAAGTGGCGAAAATATTATTTTCTAAGTGATGTTTCAGCACGATTATTAGTAGAAATGAATAAAAAAAAATTAGATTGAACCAATTAATGAACTCTCACTTGACCAATTCTTATATTTTTCAATGCAGCCAAAATAAGCCAGGATCTTGGGAAAAATACAAAAATATTTTAAAGACTACAAAAATATGTACATGCTTTTAAGTTGCAGTGGTGTGTATGTTCAGACAGCATGTTCAATGTTCCGTGGTTTCAGACCGTCCATAAAGTAAGATAGAGTAACGCCTCAGCAACCCACATGTAAAGTAAACAGTGAGCCAAGCGTGTTACATTACAGAAGCCCATAGTTTTGTAGATCGTCGACATTTTCTTCAAAATTCAAAAGCACACAATTCCAGTGATTTAAAAGAATATAATAGAGATTTACACCATCTTACTTTAACTTTAACAAAAAAGACTGTCTAACTCCATAAAAAAACACTGGTTAAAGTGATAGTCACGGTCAAAGTTAAGGTAATGCAATTTGGCCTCACATTTTTGGGAATTAATCATTATGAAAAATATATGCAACTACTGCTAATTACCGCATTAAATATAATTATTTAAAATTTATTCTCATCTACCATAACTCTTTTGTAACTCATCAAAAACTTAGAACGCAAAACCATAATTTAACGAATAAAACAAAAATTTAAAATGTAACAAACTACTAAATAATTCCGAAGGTTTCAAGTCCAATGAAAATGGATATATTTTTGCACATAGCACACATACTCGTATATGGATGGATACACATAGATGTTACAAAATAAATGAATAAAATTATTATTTTCTCATTGTACACAGCAATAAAAAACTAAATTCATAGCAACCTTTTAAACAGGTCAATTTTCTTGGAGCAAACGCGTTCCGTTTCGCGCATCACCGACAGTGGACCCAAAAAAAATCTGAAACACTCTGTTGATTAGACATTCCGCCGCGACTGTAAAAATACCCGCTGAAATTACACGGCCCGAACTGAGACACACACTCCTCTGTAATAGGGAATCAGTGTTTATGCTGCAATCAGTGAACCCCTCTTAGAACAGTGAAAAACGGACCGTCTTTTCACGGTAGAGTGTAGAATGTACACTACACGAGTGTACACACTGTACATGACAGCACATCAAACTAGACAAAGACGTCTTATCTCGTTGCAATAAAGGCTTTTTTGCAACAAAAATGTAACAGGGTTGCTCCTGATACGCTGACTATACTTTGTTTAACACGTTCGTTTGTTTCTGAAAGCGTTTGCGATTGCAAAAAAAATGTTTGGAAGCGATTCCGAGATATTTACCTCTAATACGAGTACCTGTGCCATATGTGCCGTATATTATGCACATAGGTGCTTATTTACTTCGAGGTAGGCCAGGCATTTGAGACAGGTATGTGCATAAAGTTTGTATGTAAATGGGTTCAAATCAGGCCCGTGCCACTTGTTCAGTATTCGATGGCCGTAACATGTGACATGGGCTGCCTCGCCATACTTTTCTTTCATGTTCTAACTCTACAGGGTGACAGGGAAACTCAATCTATTCCTTAAAAGGGATTAATACTACAACAAACTAAGTCCAGTGAACCAGGGGTTTCCCTATCACCCTGTATATTTAAAAAACGGCCCTAAGCAACTTCAGTAACTGATAAAGAGCCGCGAGTATTTGTTATAAAATCTTAGACAATGCGGATTACGTTGTTGTGTTTGTAAAGTCATCATCTCTGTAAACAGTCCATAAACATATGTGATGAAACATTGTTTAAGATACATGTTGCCGTGCTCCCCGCTATGAGTGAAGAGCAAGTGTGGACGGCCAAGTTTCAGAAACCTGTGTTTATGGTAAACTTGTTTCACACTAGTCATAAACTGTTTATCAAGAAATTGTTGCGACAGGAATACATGGCTTAACTTGTTTACAATCTATCTATTCTATAATATAGGTCATAGTTTTTACCAACTTCAGGTAGAGCGAGTACGCCCACAAGAGTCATTAGCAACGCTAATATAACAAAACCTGAGGATTCTATTGTTTTCAGTCAAGATAAATGGACACAAAGAAAATGGAATACTTAGTTGTTTTTCAACGGTATATTTGTGAGACCTACCTTTCCTTGGAACACAAAGAGTTCCTTGTCTCAGGTATTTAATCTCCAGACTAAACATTTTATTAGAAAAATAGAAACTGTTACAACTTCATGATGCCACAATATTTAGCTTGATGTACCCTCGTCCGGACGTGAGAATATCGCGAAGCTTCCCGAACGCTGCCCAGCCGAGTTGGATTCAACGATTGATCTCTTTCTCAAAGTTGGACCTACCTAACTAGCTCGTAGAGCTGATGGCCGCTGGGGCAGGAAAGTTCTTGAGTGGCGACCACGAGCCGGAAGACGTAGCGTGGGCAGGCCTCCCACTAGGTGGACCGACGATCTGGTGAAGGTCGCGGGAGGTGCCTGGATGCGAGCGGCGCAGAATCGGTCTTCGTGGAAATCCTTGGGGGAGGCCTTTGTCCAGCAGTGGACGTTTTTCGGCTGAAACGAACGAACAAACAAACCCTCGTCCACAAAAGTGTACTCCCACCTAAACTACTGATAAGTTTAATGCCCGTTTTTCACTATCAATCCCTAATTTTTAAGTGACCACTATGAAAGCAAAATTCCTGTTGTGTTACCATAGGAGTTACTTAAAAATTAGGGATTGATGGTGAAAACGGGCATTACTCACTTATACATGAGTTTACCAAATATCACGTATGTTATATTTGAACTAATAGACTAATACACACACAAAACAGTGAGGTCTAAAAGAAAAATTTAGATTCCTTACATCAAGGTGTACCTAAATCACCCCCATGTATACAGGGTGTTAGGTAAATGGGTATATGAGCCGACACTAGCCCATGTTAACATGGACATATAAATGGTATGGTGAAGTCAGAAATTTGATATCATCATTTATTTTTTTTAATTTTCATACAAAATAAATTTTATAAAATCCGATTTGTATGAAAATTAAAATAATTAAAATGAACATCAATTTTCTGACTTCACCATACCATTTATATGGCCATGTTAACATGGGCTAGTGTCGGCTCATATACCCATTTACCTAACACCCTGTATAATACGATTGTGCTAAGTTTAGGATATAGAGTTAATTTTGGGATATTTTAAATTTTATGACCTAGTAGGCTTTAAATTGTGTGTGTTCTGTGTTCCGGAATTTGGAGGTAGGAAGCCATAGTTCCTCTGTAGTTGATGTTCCCTTCCACCTTCAGCCTAATCATCAGTTTCAATCAGGTGTGATGAACGTGTAAGTTATTAACACATCCCAGTCTTAAAAACCGTTTGACTTTAATGCAATCAAGTACACGTACTTTATTATCTCATCTTGATAACAAAAACATTCCCGAACGAAATCACTCGTCGCAACGAAGAGTATCAAAACGCGATACCCTTAATTAGAAATTCAGAAAGCCCTTGCCTGCTCAAACGAAAAAAAATACAACCGAACGGAACAGTCGGACGAAATGTCATCATTATTTTTTGCGACACGCGAAAATTGAACAATTTTGTCATATTTATAAGGCCGTACCTTTTAATGGCGGCCCGGGAATAAATAACATTCCGAGGACCGATAAAAAATGCTCAAAAGGTACCCCTGATAAATATGTTTTGAATTAAAGCTTTTTAATGCTCGGTTATACGCCACAAAATTATTTTTTTACGTCCCAATAAACCGTTTTCGAGAATAAAGTTTTGTAACAAGTTGAAACGTTATTAAATAGTTTACAAATTGAGACATCGATGTTGGAAATTGAAACAGCTTTAGAGCCCTTAGGCCCTTTTAATCGTTCTTTCGTAAATATTTACTCAAAACTTAACCTTTGGAATAAGCTTAACTAACCTTCATTCTAACGTTTCGTTAAAAGCAATATCCCTTGTGAATTGCACCGCCTCAGAACAAAAAGTGGTTCGTTAACACTAGATGAAAAAGTACGTGTCAATTTTGTAACATTCTCAACAGGCAGATACTTAACCTTTAACCGACGACGTGATTTTTTTGTCACGCCGTCTGCGACGTGCGGTCTGTGGGACCGCTATACTGTTTACTCAAAAAGTAATATTTTTTTGTATAAAAGTATATTGGTTTTATATTTTTTGAGAACATTATAGTATTACAAATAAACATACGTATAATTTGCGAGGAATCAATGTATATTTTTTATTTAAATATGGCTAAAACTTTTTTGACCCTTAATTTCATTGAAATTACACTAGAGCTCAATAATACCTATATAACTTGTAAATTTTAATCAAAGCAAGAAAAACTATACTCCTTCCTAAATATAGCGAACATAATGAATAAAATAAAAATAAATTACACGTACATTACATGCACAAAAAAAATTGACGTAGGGTAAACATCAGGCAAAATCAGGACATTTTTTTACTGCATGCCAAGCATTTTCGGAATGCATAGGTAACACCTGTAAGATAATTTCGTTTTCAATTTAGATGGACTAAAATGTACGTCTTTTTTGCAGCTGGTGCAATGACATCAGGCTGATTTGGCATGTCAGAGCTTAGAATACAGTCACTGTTTGCTTTACCACCCGTTCCGCGGTATTTTTTATACAGACTACAATCTTTTACATAATATTATGTTCAAATATCAATATATCATTAGGAAATGTCTTTTCCTAGGTTGTGGTGGCCCAGGATCCATCATTTTTACGAAAAATTAGTCGTCTAAAACAAAAACGCCATTTTCAGTATGGTACAAAAATGTCACGTAGTCTGCGACGTGCGGTCCCACAGACCGCTGTTGAACTTTAAATCGAATTATTTTATTAAAACTGCCCTCGTCGATGTAACCACTACCTGTAATGGCGTTTGGGCAACTAAACTCGAAGGTACTGAGACGCTCGGGACACGGGAGTAAGTAGAACATTGCAATCCAGAAATTTCAAAAACCGGAGCGGTCTGTGAGACCGCACCTCGTCGGTTAAAGGTTAAAATGTTCATACTACTTGCTGAAAATAAAAGAGCTTTATTCAATACTGAAAGGTAAATTTTCCCCAAACAATATAGAAAACTTTATAACTCAAGCCATGATAAGTATGCTTGACTTTACATCATACCTGAACCTCGGTTTTAGAATACAGTTCTTTGTTGTCTGAGTCTCTTCAAGAGCCAGATGAATAGTCATTAACTCTACTACACTGCATCCACAATGCTTAAGGATGTTTTTTAGATAAAAAAGAATAATCTTAATTATTCCGTCCAGAATTAAAATACCTACTCGACAAATGTTTTTCGTTTTTATCAAATAAATGTTTGATAAAATAACGACCGTTTTCACCATGTATCCCAAAATTTTAAGTGACCCCTATGGTAACACTTAACAGGAATTTTGTTTTCATAGGGGTTACTTAAATATCAAGGATTGATGGTGAAAACGGGCATAAAGCGCCTAAAGCTCCAAGGTGTGTCTTTACACACTCCCTACGTTTTAAAAAGTACTACACGCGGTCGCGCAATCTTCAACGCGTACCTAATACTTTTTGTTTCATTGATAAAAATAATTCCCAAATTAAATAACTTCCTTAAGTTCTTTAAAAAAAACTCGTAAAAGAATGAGGTTACCCATTTCAGAATCTTTTCATACACCCTTTTAAGGCGCACGACACGACTAATCAAATCCCCCGTGTCGTCTCAATTACGAGGCCCTTAATCACGCCTCTGTGAATATCAAAAAAGGCACTTTAATGGACTAAAGCAAAATTACATTAGCTTAAAAAAGTTTTAAATTTCATTCCGCGGACGTCCGCTTTGTATGGCCCGGGATGCTTTTAGGTATTTTTGGTCCTAAATAAATATGCACGCACTTTCAGTGTAATGTACCTTTTGTACACTAATTTGAATATCTAGAGCACCTACACACTAAGGCTGGGTTGCACCATCTTACTTTAACTTTGACAAACGTCTATCTGTCAAACTCCATACAAACAGCACCGGTTATTGTCAATGTTACGGTTAAAATGAGGTGGTGCAACTCAGCCTAATACAACCAACAGGTTAATGTTTAGAAGTTTGAACAAATAGGTTGATCTCCGGAACTGCACACTCGATTTCAAAGTTTCTCTAATTAGAATGGAGTTTCAGTATGGATATACTCGTATAGGTACAAAATATCTAGGCGTTCTTGAGTGACCAAATCAGAACTGTAAGAAATCAACGCCACGCATCAGTGCAGTAATAGATGCAAAAAAACAAGGGTGATACCGTATGTACAGTCACGGAATGAAAAGGTTCGTCAGTTTTCAGATTGATTCCTTCAACGAATCGCGAGCGCATATTACCTTTTGAAACTATGTTACAGGATAATCTCGAGTTAGAGAAAATAATCTTTAACTGTTCGTCAGTAAAGTTCAAAATTATTCAGATCAGTTGTTTGACGATTAATCTTGTCAAGAAGATTATTATGATTGATAAACTAAAACCTTCTTGTTGGTTCAACCTGCCATTATTATTTCTATTAAATAAAAAAAAACTATTGTCAATTGGTCAACGTCATCATTGCTGATGACTTGACCAATTGACAATAGTTGACTGATGGGATAGAAAAATAAACAAGCAAAACCTTATTCGTTAGCAAACGTCATATTTATTTAAATGTTAGCAGCACTGTTTCTTGCACTGTTATGTTGGCAGGTTTGACTCTTATAATACCTAGTGCAAGCGAAAACCGACACTAAGGTGACGAACCTTTTCATTCCGCGACTGTACTACAATCGCCTGTTTCGCGATAAGTTTGCCGCTGGCGATATGAATGCGTCTATAACTTTAGCAAACTAAATTGAAAATACTTTTTATTTATTAATATTGATAAAAATTGTGTATTTGCGTAAAATAAAACACTCAATTGCGTTTAATCACTAATTATTTGCGTTTAATCGCGGTTGGAGGAGGGGACGCGCATTCCACGGACCGGCAAACTTAGCGCGAACGGGTAGTAAGTTCACCTACTACTACTACTACTACCTACCTACCTACCTACTACACAATAAAATACTCTAATTAATGTTGAACTTTGTATTTTTATAATCTAGAGGTAAGACAACCTGCTTCAGACGCAGAGGTCCCGGGTTCGATTCCCAGTGGGGGCAGATTGTTCTGTTCGGTTTGGTTGGTGGTAGGGCTTGTTCTAAGTCCGCCTGGCTAGCTACCACCATCTTACCTAAGTCTGTCGCTATAACAACAATGTTAACAGCATTGTTGTGTTCCAGCAGTTAGAGGTAAGATACCCAGTTCCTCCATGGTTGAGGATTCCGGGTGAAGCTCGCTACCACCTTCGCGCTTCGGCCTGATCATCACTTACCATCAGGTGAGATACAGGCCAAGAGCTTCGTTGTGGATAAAAATATAAGCTTCAAAATAATGTCAATGGTAATTTGATAAGCTGCCGTACAGCGCTTTGGCCCTGTATCTTTCAAGTCACTTACGAGTGACATAAACAGCCCATTTGGCTTCTCGCATTATAACATTATCTGGTAGACAAATGTGCTTAAACAACAAACGCTTCCCGAGACATTACAGTAATGCGTGCACCTCGGAAAAATTAAATAATCGCAACCCTGACTACCCTTATGACGGAGTACACGCAAAGAATAAAAGGATTGCAGAGAGAAGAGTATAATATGGAGTAAAAATATTTTTGACGGATTAATGCCCGTTTTCACCATCAATCCCAAATTAAATTACCCTTATACTAGTAACACATAATAGGAAGTTTACATAGGGGTCACTTAAAAATTAGGAGTTAAAATGGGCATCGCATAAGTCAAATATTTTAATTATTGGCTTAAAAATAAACGAATTAAGTACACTACTGACTCTACATAAGTAGATTATTAAGAAACAAACTGCGGTTTTCCAATCTTTGTACAACACACCATGTTGTGCAAAGATCTACAAGAACGAAATATTATATTTTCTATCTCTACCAACTTTCATCGCAAAACTTAATATTAATATGCAAACATTTCTAAAATCTTTATTGATCATCTAATAAATCCACTACCCAAAAGGCTTAAACTTAGAAACCCTTCTGCACACTTAATATTCTATGTTTGTACATGAAGATACTCATATCTGTGCGGGTGAATTAAATTATGTTACATTACTTACAAATGTGCAGAAACCGGGCTTTATTTGACGTGGGCAAATTGCTTGTAGGCATAATACAGAGCTTTGGAAGGGTGCCGCTTCTGACTTATGTTATGAGGATACATTGAATAGCTAGCTGTCACACGTATGATTATTATACACTCGCGAGCAATAGTATGGAATCACCCTATTTGTTATGAACGATCGTAAGAACTAAATGACTAATGGAAAATAAATAAAAATGGGACCATTTTAATGGTAATATTATATCATATTTTAAATTTAATACCATAGATATAGACATTCAGTTCTTATGATGGCTCGGAACAAAACACAAGGGGATGATTCCATACTTTTGCTCGTAAGTATTTAATAAAGATGTGTAGATTTTCTTTGATTTCACTACAGACCGTATTATATTTATATCAGTAAGGAAAAGACTTTCCACTTGAAAAAATGTTCATTGTTCATAATAAAAATTTTGTCGCACCACAACACAGGCATGCGTCAGTTACTTTTTTTTTATGTGACAGGAGGCAAACGAGCAGACGGATCACCTGATGGTAAGTGATTACCGTCGCCCATAGACACCCGTAGTCCCAGGGGCGTTACAGGTGCGTTGCCGGCCTTTAAGGTGACGCTCTCTTTTTGAAAAATTCTTACTTAAAAATAACTTGAAATCCCGTAAACAAAATGCGCATGTAGTTATAACAATGTCGATTTTATATTAACACGCTTTTATTAGGTAGAATTGTAATTATCATTAAACGAGTTAGTTTATCGAGTACAGCCTACACGAGCCGACCACTCGCAAAATTAACAGCTTAAGCCCAGAACAGACGGTGAAACGCAACTGTAACGAAACTGCAACTTTCTGATGATTCTGATGAATAAAACTGAAAATGTAAGTTTCAAACTGGTCGCGTCATGTGTGGTCTCTCAACGGACGCTATGGCAGAAACTTAGATGCAACTCAAAAGTAACTAGCAGATGCAGTTTTGTTCCAGTTGCGTTTCACCGTCTGTTCTGGGCCTTAATGAAAAATATCTCAATTCTATATATAGAATACCTCACAGCACAAATGGCCGGGTAAATCATTAAACACACTTTAAAATATCCCAAAAGCAGACTGGCAATTAATTTTAAATAACCTCTTTTCTCTTTATTATCAGCCCAATTGGAATTTACGCGTTTTATCGGTCATTTTAACCGGGATACTTAATTAATCGAAACTCTGCCTTTGTTTAAATGATACAGGGTGTATGCGACATGTTGGGAAAAAATAAATGGGAATGGCAGACTACGTCATTTTAATTTATGGCAGGGGTAGGCAACCTTTTGAAATGTCAATGTCATAAGTTTTTAAAGTGACATCGAAGACTTTTTGTTTTGAACGGTTTTGATAATAAATTTAATAGGCGCTGGATGCAGGCCCCTACCAACCGTGCGATGTGGAAGTCATTGGGGGAGGCCTATGTTCAGCAGTGAACGTCCTGTGGCTGAAATTATGATGATGATGATGATAATAAATTAAGAAACTAAAGAGTTTCAATTTTATATCTAAAGATCTACAGGTTGCCGACCCCTGTTCTATGGCAGCCTAGTCCATTGCAGAACGTAAGCCACAAAGCACGATCTCCCGCCATTTTAATCCAGCAGCTGCCAGCTATTTCGCTTAAGTTGTCCGTCCATCAAGCAGGTTGTCCGTGTATCCTACACTGCTTACTTTAAATTCTAAACCACTAATCACCACGCATACTTCAAATTTCTGATCAGAGTATTTCCCTCAGTAAAAACCTGAATTCAAGCTGAATTTCCTTCTGAATACATGAATTTATTTGCAACATAAAATCGAGATCAATCCACAAAATTTATTCACAGCAGTATTTCTTACAAACATCTCCAAACTTACTTGTGAGTCAAAACACTCGACTAACGCCAACAACTTGTACAAAGTTAATTATCACATAAAACAAAAAAAGACTTCAGAAGCAGGAAGTCCGAAACTGTAATTATTATTCAAAAACTTTTTCTTCTTGACACGACTCGAGCCTTGCCCATTTTCCCTGAGGCTGAAAGATTAATTTAAAACAACTTTCAGGGAGTAGGTATGTAGTTAGCGGACGGTTCAATTAACTAGCAACAGTAATCTACTGATTGGTTGAAGAACGCTTCAACATACCTGTTCAAACATCTTTTTTATGCATAACAATAAGGCAGGCTGACCGCAATTGCACCACAACAGAGAGTAGTCGTTAAGGCTGAGTTGCACCACCTAACTATTATGACAACCGATGTTTTTGGACTACTTTATTTTCTCTGATTCGGTTTCATTTCATCAAACATCATCCTTACGTTTAGAAACCTATGTGCCAAAATACTGGTCATAATTTAATAAATATTCAGGTCATCATTGAATAAATATTTTTTCAGTTATGAAGAATGAACTACATTTTGAAGAATAAAGTCTCGTAATTGTTTTTAATTACAATTTACACCCCGTATACATTTTTTGACATGCGAGTAAATAAAGCATCCCAGTTTTGGATTATTATTTCAACCCGACCAGTGCAATTACGAGGTGGCCTAACAAAACATTGTCCGCATCGAAATTGTTTCAAGCCATCAGCCATTTTTATGATCGCAAGCTTTATTGAAGATGAAAATATTCCAAGTTGCCAAATATTGACGTTACAAATTGGATTTTCAGTTTCCGCGGAGTTTTTAAAATTGTTTTTTTACGCTTCGACTACTTTACTAACTTTAATGTTGTCCACGAGTAGATTTCCTTATCAAGTTAAGTTGATTATACTTTTGTTTATCATCCATCATCTGTAATTTCATCTTAGACAAAGGCAATTGACAAAGGTGAGTGATCCCCGTTTTCACCATCAATCCCAAATTTTTGAGTGACCCCTATGGTAACAAATAACTGGTATTTTGATGTCATAGGGGTCACTTAAAAATTAGGGATTGATGGTGAAAACGGGCATGAGTTTCTTCCGCCGCTTCTTCTCAGTACCAGCCCATAAATGTTGTCCCGATGTGGTGGTAGTATAAGTGCCCTGGAAAGGGCCTATGTACTGAATAAACTTATTTTATTTTATTTTTATTTTTATGACGGCTGATGGGGCAACAAGGTTCTGCAGTGGAGGCCGCGTACCGGAAAACGAAGCGTGGGACGTCCACCCACAAAGTGGACCGATGACATCATAAAAGTAGTAGGGAAGCGCTGGACGCAGGCCGCTACCAACGGGGCAACATGGAAAGCATTGGGGGAGGCCTATGTTCAGCAGTGGACGTCCTATGGCTGAGATGATGATGATGATGAATGAGAAATCATCATCATTTAATGGGTGTTATCCCATAGCCAAGCCCCAAGCCAATAGTAAATACTACACAGGTAGTTGTAATTAAATGGATTCCAAGACAATGTAAAGTCTATTACAATAAAATACAAAAAGTTTTTACAGTAAATTACTTATCTAAATTGAATACACTTGTATCGTTATTACATTACAAAGCAAATAAAAGGGCAGTACTAAAGTTACAAAGTGGGCCCCTCCAGCTTCAGATAACAAATTTATTTCAGGGCCTGAAATTGTTTCCCAATTAGAAGCCTAGCTGGACTGTAATTGGTTTGAAACAAAAGGCACTTGAATCTGTCGAGAAGTGGTAATCTAATCATAGAATAAGTTGGTACAGAAGGTTTTCTCGAATGTTAGTATCGAATCATCATCATTTTAGCCACAAAAGTCCACTGCTGAACATAGGTCTCCCCCGATGATTTCCAAATTGACCCGTTGGTAGCGACCTGCATCTGAACTGACAGCCAATGGGGCCGATGTTGGGTGATTGTGGGTAAGATACGTGGCTTCCATTCCAGAACCTTGCCGTCAGTTCTGCGGGCCCAGGGCTACTACAGCTTGTTAGATAATAATATTAAATTGCTACTAATACAAACTACAATGAATTGCAAGCAGTAACAAAAGCACAAGTAGTAAAAATTTTCTTCCGCCACTTCTTCTTAGCACCAGCCCATAATATGTTGTCCCGAAGTGGTAGTAGGGCAAGCTATATGTAGGGACGTGTAAAGTGCCCTGGAAAGGGCTGTATGTACGGAATAAACTAATTGATTTGATTTGATTAGATTAAAAAATAGGTAGAAAATATCGAGTGATTTGGTACAACAACGGGTTAGACCTTCTGTAATGTGTGTATGTTATACTTGTATGGTTGACACCACTTCAATTTAATAAGCGTCCTTGTTTTGAAAATTATACGAATAAATTGACCTTAAACTTTCGAGTGAGGGTTTGCGAGTATGTTATCCGTATAAACGGTTGTAAAATATTTAATCCTTTTTATTAAATTACCCTTTCTGGCATCCATACTATGCATGACTCTGACTGAGATTTAAAAATGGCCACATTTTTTTATAAATTCATCGCTGTTCTTTCCTATTTTATTAATCAATACCTCTATTACCTTTTTACTGCTTGTAGGTAGGTATGTGTATGAATGAACCATAAATTTTTCCATTCTGTTTTTCATGCATTTAATAAACTGAAGTTCGTGCCTAACAATGACTGCTAACACTCTATTGTTTTAGTCGACACTCGACGTTTATTTTCGAGTTTCATTCAAACATTTTAATAAAAAACAGAGATTAGACTAAGAGCTAGTGAATGCCAGACCTACGTTATTTTATAAAAGCTGAACTTTTGCACATACATACAATGCACTGTGCTGTGGCGGACTTAATGCAGATATAGGTTCGAATGTTGGTAGGTACATCTCATGATATAGTTACCAACATTTACAGTTTCAGATTGGGTCGTCGTGGCTTTGGTGGGTACCGTAAACAGATTGTCTGGTAAGGAGTTGGAACGGTCAAAACTATCTGGCTGATGAGAAAACAACTAGTAATCATTGCCCAAATATTATACATAAAAATCAGCTTTGCAGCAGCTGACAAACTTTCAACTTTTATAAAATGACGTAGGTCTGGCGTTCACTAGCTCTTAGTCTAATAGGCTTTTAGTCCTTTAATAGCTAGTATAGTCGACATCACATCCGACCCTTGAGGTACGAAATCAATTAATTTTTACAAGATGTTAAAAATACATAAAAAGCTGTAGGTACTATCTCTTCTACTGATGTTTAACGAGACCGTTTTAACACACAAATCTGTTTCAGAGAAACAAAATATATGAATATGTTAAGTGACACTATAGAGGTCCGAATAAATGTACTGTTAGGAAGATACAAAAGTTATTCATCTCATAGACGTAGAGAAACGTGGTACTTTATCCTTAATAGTGAGAACAAAACAGTCTACTTCGATAGCAATTTCTTTCCCATAACTATTTTCAAAACTAGAATTATTTTGTATTAAAATCGAGCTTTAATAGAATTAAAAATAAATATTAATTTACGTCGATGGCAACAAAAAAAATCTGAAGAAAAGAACGTAAATATGACTGAAAAATATAAAAAAATTAAGAAAAGAGTAACAGATAAAAAACTGCGCCTAAATTTTTTTTTACCTACAACGAGGAAGCTCATGGCCTGTATCTCACCTGATGGTACAACGCGCTCTTTGTAAACTAAATAAAGTTTGATATCATAATCTTGTTTTTTTAATGAATGAATGAATTAAAAAGTTTCCTTCCCAGTTAAAACAAAATGGTGGCAATTCAGCCACCATCAGAAAAAGGTTTTACCATCAACCACCGAAGCAGGTGACCTAACTCACCTATTTGCACTATGGCCGCCGTCAGTCCGGTCGACCGTCAGTGTCAATTTGCCTGCGTGAGGCCCCGACAGCGCCATTAACGACAGACAGAAACATCTACATTCCTTATTTATCTAGGCCGTTTTCAGTAAAAGCTATCTGCGGTCAATAACCTCCGAAAATTCATATCGAATCATAGAGCTAGTAAATATCAAAGAAATTGTTTTTCCATATTTGATCCAATAATACTTCAGTCAATAGGAACCCAGAGATAATAAATGTAGTGTAACTTAACGCGTATAGATGGCACTATCCCTAGTTAGATCGCGGTATAGTTTGACGTTACCTAAAGGACTCTACATACCAAGCCAGGCGGTTTGGTTAGGTGGTAGGCGGGCTTTATTAAAAAAAAAACGTAAAATAAATATCCTTGGACATTTTACACTGCGTCTCTAGTCCCAAACTTAGCAAAGCTGCTTGTACTATGGGTACTAGACAACGGATAAAACATACTTAAATACTTTTTTTTTGTAAATACATACACATATTAAACATAGAAAACACCCAGCCCAGACCCGTCACAGAAATTTAAATTCATCATTTCAATTTCTGCCCGGCCGGGACCTCTCGGCATAGTAGTCCGTTGTCACATGTCCGTTGTTACATGTCGACCACCTGTATTTTCTATGACTTTTAACAACTTGTCAAAAGTCGACTACTCATATCGGCGGGTCGGCGGATTTAACATAATTTTACGCAGCAGCGTTTCTTTAAAGAATAGCCATGAAACCTATTATAACCTATAAGATTAAAAATCGTATAACCTTTATAAACTACAATTTTATAATGTTAAAAATAACTTAAAACTGAATATGCAGGCAACGTCCAGTTAATTATACAGTAATATCAACTTCCCAAAGTTTCCAAGGTTGCTCTTCAGATAATATGGTGGACCACCCACGGAATTTTTATCGCATACAAAGGACATCATCCATTTTGGTCCAAAATCAAAAGTGCCGGCCAAAAAATAAAAGTACTGTATTCTGATAGAATACGTCCGCCTTAGCATTTATTACTATGGCACCAAAGCTGTAGCACCACTGTGCATCGTAGTATTTGAGTTCTAAAAATATATGAAACGACTGACTTTGATCTCAAATACTACGATGCACAGTGGTGCTACAGCTTTGGTGTCATAGTAACAAATGCTAAGGCGGACGTATTCTGTCAGAATACAGCACTTTTTTTTTTATTGGCCGACATTTTTGATTTTGAACAAAAAATGTATGAATCGTCGATGAATTTTAGATCTCAAATACTCGACGCATAGTGGTGCTACAGCTTTGGTGCCATAGTAACAAATGCTAAGGCGGACGTATTCTGTCAGCATACAGCACTTTTTTTTTAATTGGCCGACACTTTTGATTTTGAACAAAAAATGTATGAATAGTCTATGACTTTTAGATCTCAAATACTCGACGCACAGTGGAGCTACGGCTTTGGTGCCATAGTAACAAATGCTAAGGCAGACGTATTCTGTCAGAATACAGCACTTTTTTTTGTTGGCCGGCACTTTTGATTTTGGACCAAAAATATATGAAACGTGGATGATGTCCTTTATACAGTACATTATGCTCAGTGATACACCTACTCACTTTTAAGTAACTTTACATCAAACGATTCTAAGAAGTAAGAAGAATCTAAGAAGCAATATCATTGTTATGTATGTATAAGAAAACATGTTTCTTAAAATGTTTAGTGCGAAGGCTTTTTGGAGACCCCTTACGTAACGTACGAAAAGTTGAAGGAGCAAAGTTAAAGGAGCCCTATCGCGTGACAGGTCACCTATGCGTTCTCAATAAAAATAGACAGTGGGAAATCATGTATGTAACTGCCCCAAGTAGTCTGCCAACAGAGAGATGGCGGGAGATCGTACGGAGAGTTTTATCCGCCTCTACAACCGACGTGAACAACGCTTACACTTACTAACTAACAAAAAATTAGGTTTATTTGATACTAATGATTTCGAGTCATACCACAGCCAAATCGGTAGAATTATAGACGTTTCTGCCAAAAAGTCGTCAAGTGTAAACGCCTACACAAAGTTTTTATGCTTCCAGTCCCCAAACTGAAGTGCGCCTTATGACATCGGCGAGGGTGCTCGACTGAAGACGACACGAGCACCCTGAAACAACCATCTTCCTGATACGTGAACACTTGGGCATACTTGCCAAAGCAAAGACAAGGGACTCGATTCCCTTTGGATTAGGCGTGTCTCAGAATATGGTGATATTATAAGAAATTGGAGAATGATTTCCGACTTACCTAAATATAGGTAAGTCGGAAATAAACGTATAATAATACGTTTCTGATAATATAGTTAGTGATTTAGAAACGTGAGACCTATGTTTTTCCGATTGGGGATTGAAAACCAATCTTTTAAACAAAATCTTTATTTCAACCCAGGCTAATTGTATGCCAAGCGCTCGAAAATAAAACTTTAGTCAATTGAGATCTGTCTACGAGATATGTGTCTGAATAAACTCTATAACGACTACCTACACCAATCTGCCAAACTTTTTTCAAATATTCGCTGCCATGAGAAAAAATTTGAACAACTAAGTATCCGGAAAATCCTTATTTTTCTATTTCCCATACAAAATGTTTGACTGAATCCGAAAGTTTCTCCGTTTAGTTAGTTTCCGCATATCCAAATTATTCATACTCTGAACTTCAAAACTCGCATTAACCAGTCCACATGTTGAACCTAAAGTAACCGGCTATTTAACCATTCAACTTCCCTGGCGTAATCTAAAACGATTAATGCATTACACAAGTTACTACACCCTAATTGACTTTCGAGTGTTACGACGTCCCTTCCAACTTCATTATCACTCAAAGGTTTTGTTATGTCGAAGTTACTAACATAATTCCATTAATTATGACTTCAGCTCTAGTTAAGCTTTTTGAGTGCCCTTAAATTTTCATGCAAACTTTTTAGGGGCGCAAAATATTTTGATTGGAATTAGCGGTATTGAGTTAGGAGGAGCCATGGCTAGTGGTAGCTTTGATCTAGTTGATTAAGGACTTAACGTCGACTCAGGTCAAGTTAGTGTGTTGCATGGTTTAGGTTAACTATGTATATTTCCATTGTGATTTTATAATTACTGGGAAATTAGCTATCTCTCTCTACTACGACTTCACGTCCAAGCCACCAATTTTGATTTTACATTGGATAAAAACGTACGTAAAATAAAAGAATGGATTTTTTCATTCAAGATGCGCACGGACTAATCAGATTCTGTAGTAGATCGAAACCTAAGAGTGAGTGAAGCTTTATGAAAGTAAAGAAACTTTTTATGGTGAGAACTTTAAAATTAGGGATAAAAATACGAATTTTCATTTAAATCTAAATTGAACCTCATACAAATACTAAACGAGAAAGACTACTCTTGTATATCATCAAAGGTCAACTGCTGCTTTGTAGAAACTAGTATTCTTTAACTTGTCAAAATCGTTCCTATACCTTATCACATAAGACCCAGAATTCCGTAAGGTGCATCTCGCGAAATGAAAGTATTGTACCTACATTGTGCGGTACAAACCCGATTCTGTCACAAAGACTAATATGTAAAGCGAATTTGTACCTTTGTGTAGAAGAAGCTAAAGCTTTTGCCCGTATCAACGGGCCCCCGGCCCGGACCGTATCTCTAATAGAGTCTTACGCGCCCTGCCCGCCCCCCTAGTATACCTCTTGGTTGCTATTTTCAACGCGGCTATGTCTCACTGCATCTTTCCCGACGCGTGGAAAGAGGCAGAAGTCATTGGCATCCCGAAGCCCGGTAAGAAACTGGCTGACCCCACAAGCTACAGACCCATCAGTCTCTTAAAGACCATGGGTAAGTTATACGAACGTATAATTGTCTCTCGATTAAGAGATTATGTTTTTTCTAATAATCTCTTAATAAACGAACAGTTTGGCTTCCGCGCCTCACATTCCTGCGTACAACAGGTGCACCGCTTAACGGAGCACATACTTAGCGGCCTCACTGCTAAGCCACCAGTAGGGACAGGAGTGCTATTCTTCGACGTAGCGAAGGCATTCGATAAAGTCTGGCACAATGGCTTGATTTACAAGCTTTACGAACTCGGTGTGCCGGACAGTCTCGTGCACATCTTACGTGACTTTTTATCGAATCGCACCTTTCGTTACCGAGTAGATGGCTCCCTCTCCTCCCCCCGCCCCATAAGAGCCGGAGTCCCCCAGGGCTCCGTGCTCTCGCCCATCCTCTTTTCATTGTACGTCAATGACATCCCCAAATATCCGAATACGGATTTAGCCCTCTTTGCGGACGACACCGCACTCTACAAGTCCGGACGTAATCGGAATTACGTCATCTTGGCGCTCCAACGCGCAGTCACACAATTAGGCGAATGGTTCAGGAAGTGGCGTATCGAGGTAAATCCCGAAAAAAGTGCAGCAGTGTACTTTTCTAGGGCTTTGTCTGCGAAACGTCCTCCGGTTCGCACTCGTCCTAATGTCCCCACCCATCTCACCTTATTTGACCAAACTATTCCTTGGAAAAGTGAGGCCAAATACTTAGGTGTCACCCTCGACCAGAGATTAACGTTCGCTCCGCACCTCAGACGCGTCTTGAGCCGTGCAAACCACTACATCCACCGACTCTACCACCTAGTTGGAAGGAAAAGTAAATTGTCACTTAGAAATAAGTTGACAATTTACAAAACCTGCATCCGTCCAGTGTTGACTTACGCCAGTCCGGTGTTTGCTCACACTTCCTGCACAGACCTTAAGAAATTCCAGACCCTCCAAAACAAATTCTTACGCCGAGCCGCGGATGCCCCGTGGTTCGTGCGTAATACGAATCTCCATAGAGATTTCGAGATCCCATCGATTGATCACTTTATGAAAGAAGCCTCTCGCCGCTACTTTGATAAAGCGATCAACCACAAGAACCCTCTTATCGTTAGCGCCGCCACGTATACACCCCAGAAAGATGTCGCTGCCCAATACCGACGACCTAGGCATGTCCTAGACGACCCGGACGATCCTATTACCGAATTTCTGAACACAGACATCACTGCCTTAAGCACGCCAACTACTCCACAACACAGTAGCTCGTTACACCGTACTCGCCGGCGAGTACGAGGCCCTGCTTTCCATTTCGGACGGTACAGACATGTACCGGGCCGGTTCTCCCCAATCCGTCCCCCGGACACGGCCTGAGCCGAGGTCCGAGCCTACCGTGGCGCCCTCAGGCCGCGTCCGTAGTCCCCTCGATCGGGCCCACTAGAGTGAGCCCGCCGTAGGCTGGACTTTGGTCCAACACCGCGGTGGGCAACCCTCTAGTTGGGTTCGCCACTGATCGGGCGCCTTATGCGCTCGATACGGCCCGATCGCGAACGTCGGTCTGCGACCGACGCGGACGAGCCTGGGCTTCGCTACGCGAAGCCCACACTCGGCCTCGTCGGCACGCGCACCGACGATCGCCAAACGGCTAGAGTACCTTCTGTACTCGCCACTCTGCCCGGTGAAGCTGGAAAAGCTCCTCAAGCTACCAGCGCGCGTCCCTTCAAAAAAAAAAAAAAAAAAAAAAAAAAAAAAAAAAAAAAAAAAAAAAAAAAAAAAAAAAAAAAAAAAAAAAAAAAAAAAAAAAAAAAAAAAAAAAAAACCGTATCAACGGGGTTAATTCGAAAAACATTACCCGAAATTTCGAGTGTTCCCATCTCTCTCACGCAAAGCGAGATGCCAGCATGAGCGAAGGTGACAGATAGACCTGGAACTACGTGAATAGCGTTTCGGAGTAGACCTACAAACTCGAAATAAGCTAGTTACAGACAGAAAGAATCGCTTTGTACTTGATTGTCTAGCGATGCAATGGCAAAGACGAAATTATTTTATTTTGTCCTCGGTCTAACCTTTACGAATTAGGAATTCTTATTTTCTTAAGAAATCTTTGGAAATCTATAATATTCTACACGTGCAAGCCCTTACATACAGGGTGTAAGGATTACTATTCCAAAATAAGTATCATTTAGGTACAATGAAAAATGAAACGACATCCTAAACGTTGGTTTTTCTGGGACTCTGATAGCTGTCGCACAGATTAAATTCCAGTCTGATTTACAGTTCTGAATTCAAAAATTCCTCAGCAGTTCAAAAAATATACCCCTCACTCCAAAGATTAAAAATATTTCCAAAATATGTTTTTACACCTTACTTATTTCGAAATGTAAAAATAATTTTTTATCATTTTTAAGATTTTGTTTTACCTAAATTCAAATTTATTTTTCAAGAACCATAAATATTAACACCCAATACCTACTACTAAGTAAAACAGACAATTAAATTATTATAATATTTGACCTAGTTTTCCTAAGCTAGTTTAAGTTTCAGGTTCAGTTTCATGATTTTCAATAATGAAACGTGGCCTCACGTCACCATTAAAATTCCTGCCGGTCCCACACCCTGTATACCGGGAGACAATAAAACTCCTTGGTACTGAGGCGCACCCTCGTCAGTCTATCGACGTCGGTCTGCTGCAGTCGACTGTTAAATTGGACCTCTCTTTGTCTTTTTTGTGTGGGCAGAAAACCGATATGTTCACTCTCTTTAATAGCTATTTATAAAAACTAGCGGCCGGCCGCGAATTCGTACGCGTGGATCCCGTTTTACCCCCTTAGGGGTGGAGTTTCGTAAAATCCTTTCTTAGCGGATGCCTACGTCATAACATCTACCTGCATGCCAAATTTCAGCCCGATCCGTCCAGTGGTTTGGGCTGTGCGTTGATAGATCACTATGTCAGTCAGTCAGTCAGTCAGTCACCTTTGAGTTATATATGTTTAGAAGATGGGTATTGCAACAGTTTTTCTTATTTCCGATATAATGTTCAGTTGTATTTTTGTTATTTAATTAGCGTTAAGAGTCACATCTCAAACTAATTTGAAAATTATAAATAACTTGAAAAAGTCGAACTGCCTAAGGCGGAAATTGAACCCACGAAGAGCAATCGCCCGGCAAGCGGAAGGTCGTGGGTTCAATTCCCGCCTTAGGCAGTTCAATTTTTTCAAGTTATTTAAAACTAGCTGACCCGGCGAACTTTGTTCCGCCTTAATGGCAATAAATAACGGGATAAAAAGTATCCTATGTCCTTCTCCTGGCTCTAAACTACCTCCTTGACAATTTTCAGCTAAATCGGTTCAGCCGTTCTTGAGTTATAAGTGGAGTAACTAACACGACTTTCTTTTATATAATAGATTACTAGCTGACCCGGCGAACTTTGTTCCTCCTTAATGGCAATAAATAACGGGATAAAAAGTATCCTATGTCCTTCTCCTGGCTCTAAACTACCTCCCTGACAATTTTCAGCCAAATCGGTTCAGCCGTTCTTGAGTTATAAGTGGAGTAACTAACACGACTTTCTTTTATATAATAGATAGATATTAAAATTTTCAAATTAGTTGTAACTAGTTCATTATAATCAATAAATTTACTTTCTTTTCTTATAACCTCTAGAAGTCTAAAAGCCTAGTTAGGGATGTAAAGTTTCACCACAAAACAAAATCGACAATCACCGATACTACAAATGGCCTCTACTACGTCCCAAAATAGAATATTACCCACATGCTATTTAACTAAGTAAACCGTTAACTAACTGTTAAATAATGAACGCGAAATCGGGTTGGGACTGCAATTTTGCAGTTACCAGTAGCCAGTAGGGACCAGTTAGAAATTAAACCGCTCGATACGTTTAGTAACGGCCAAACTATGGTTAATGGGTACTTCTCATTTACACTCAAATTTGATGGTCACACAATAATAGTTCATAAACGGTATAAGTTAGAACAATAACTTTGAAATCAGATGATAAAATATCTATTTAGCTACATACAAAATAAATTTTATCGTAATAGAAGCAAAAATAATACGAAAAAATCACATGAAACGATAAAAAACGGGGTCATTTTTCGCGTTCTCATCGTGTCACACCTTCGGTTGCAATGAAACATTTGGTTACTGCATTCACAATTTTCATTCAATTTGTGTGCAGCATATACCAAAATCATCGTAATTAAATTTGCTTTCCACACAATAGTCAAAAAAATATCTTCTTATAATTATTTTGAATTGGGAAAGCGAAATACGTTGGTCACACGATTTTAGGTACCTAAAATTTTGAGTTATAATACAAGATTGCCGTTAAACCGAACACCAGCAACCAATCACAGCGTTCTATTCGGTTAACGTAAGTCGCGCTTCGACCATTGCAATGGTGAGATAGGTCGATCGTCGCTCCGCGAAAAAAATACGTAACTTTTTGTGATTATCCATAGACATACCGTCGCTTGCTTGAACAATATTTTCTACCTCTAAAATTTAAACAATTTAATTGAAACTTTGCCATTGAAAACTTAACATGTTAGACTTATTTGTGTAGTATTCAACTTGAACCGTTAAATTCAAATTTAAGGATAATTCATAAAAAACTAAAATTTTCGTCACGTTCGTGGCATCACCTTCGTGGTGTTTTATACACGAAGGTGATTTTAGGCCACGAAAGTGATTTCTTGCTTTGGTTTATTTTAAAATATAGTGACTGGTGTTTATGTTTTTACAATATTTTAATAACTAATAAATTATACGTGGTAAGTAGAGATCAGTACATCAATAAATAAATAAGGGCCTCGTATTTTTGTTGTCTGTTTGTCTGTGTGACTGTATGCATGTCTGTATATGTGACTGTGTGTGTATCTGTTTGTAAGATAAATTTAATCTGAAGTTTGACTTAAAAGTTGTATAACAAAAATACGAGGCCCTCTGGCCTAAATAAAAAATATATTTTTGTTGAGGGACTGATAATCAGTTAGAGTTCTTTTTTATTGAGGTACTGATAATCCGTTTTTTGCTTCTTTAGCATTTCAGAATGCCACCAGTGTCACCCTTAAAACCAATTGCGTAGAATCTTGTAACTTAGTAGGTGGCGTAATCGGTAAAATTTTATCTTGTATTTAAGTAGGTACCTATTTATATTATGTTATTACTATTTATCTATGAAAATAAGACAAAATATATGTTTTATAAACACTTAAGAGTCATTTACAGTAGTAAAGTTTGAAAAAATTATTGCTGTGAAGTACAGAATCACTTTCGTGGCATCAAAAAATTCAAAACGTTAAAGCTTCCAAACGAGACTCACTATTTGCCTGATTTACTGAGAATACAATCTTCACATCAAGCGCTACAATTTTTGTTTACAAAAAGTTGAAATAAGTTAGAAATAAAATTCGCCACGAAGGTGACGATGAGAACCGTGTCGATGAGAAATAGCCTAATATTTTATAGAACAGCCTATGGTGGGAACGAAGTTGGAACCGAGGGCAATATGGGACGAGTTTTCTTCTAAAAATAGGTAATTACGCTATAGCCATTTTTTATGACTATAAAACTGTTAAGTTGGGATTAATCGCTATCCAACTGTGAAAGAGGACACGTGAGATCTTTATTTGGTTTTATAACCATAAAAAAATTGGTCTAATTGATCCCAGAGGTGAGCCCAAAGTGAGGTCTATTTTCAAGTCACATTTATGGTTATATGTTAATCATTTATTTAGAAATGAAATGTATTTCTCTTTAAGGATATTTATTGGGCTTTCAAATAACACCAATATTGTTGGGGTACCATGATTGTGTCAGAAGAAAATCTTTAAAGTTCGCGTCGCGGAAGGTGCGGTTTATTTGATGTTGAGTGTATTTAAATGTCACCCCTCCCCTGCGTCTCCCATACCTCAGGCACTGACTACAATCCCTAATTTTTAAGTGACCCCTACAGTAATAAATAACAAGAATTTTGTTTACACAGGGGTCACTTAAAAATTAGGGATTGATGGTGAAAACGGGCACTAGATCTATAACTGGAAAGCTTATTAGACCAGCAAGCTAATGAAGCCAAGTCCTCTGTTCACCGTGCTTTAAGAATAGAATAGAATTTATTTATTGCTTTTTCTGTGTACAGTTTGCAGTTGTTTGGGCATAAAATTGAGCATGCAATATTAAATTGTACAGACGATGCCACATCGAGACAAAACTTATTTCGACGTAGTACTGGTGACTTTGCAACAAACACGTATAGTCTGATATGCTACCGACCGCACAAGCGTTCGGTGCTGCGCTTTTCTCTTTAAGATGCGAATTTGGCAGTAATTTCAGTGTGATACCTACTCTGTATAATACCTATAGATATTACAGTAAAAAAGCGCACTAACCTTGTCTCCTCGCTGTAAGCCGCATCTAGGGCTTCCAATCCCGCAATACCGAGATCTCGGTATTCCGGGATCCCGCATCATTTTTTAGTCCCGCGTGCTGCGGGATTACGGGTGCGAGATCCCGCGGGATTTGCGGGACTGTAAAGAAACATACGCACGACCAATCGCGTCACCATCTCGAGCTAACAGTCTTGAATCGATCATAAAAAAAGAAATTACTCTTTATGTGTCCGGAGGGTCAATAGGGAAATATCTCACATTTACATATAATTCTTTAAAAGGAATACCACCGACTAGTGTGGAAGCCGAAAGAGCCTTCTCTGCTGCTGGCTATATTGTCTCTAAAATACGCTGCAGTTTGGCAGACGACACTTTAGACATGCTATGTTTTCTTCGCAAACATTTTCAATTGAATGATAACAAAATTATAAAAGAAACTAAATAATTCTTTATCATTCAGCTGAAACTGTTTTTTTTCTATTGTAGTACCTACCTAATTGTATTTTTATATTTGATCTCAGTAATTGAAGTGTAATTTGATTTGAAAGAAAGAAAGAAAGAAGAAAGAAAGAAAAACTACTTATTTGGTTCCAACTTAAAACATAACACACAGAATCAGATAACAAAAAACAAGTACAAGTTAGAACCAAAATTGGCCACCGCTCAGCATGTGTCATGCTCTGGAGTGGTAAATAAAACCAGAACACGACGCTATTTGATTATTGTATTGTTTTATTTGCCTCGTATAATATTTTTCATAATTATATGCGGGATCCCGCCAATACCGGGATCGAACATGGGGTGCGGGATTGGAAGCCCTAGCCGCATCACAGCCGCAAGTTCAGCCGTGCCCGAACCCGAATGTTCACTATTCATCACTACACACAACACACACACACGCACTATCACATTTTAAAAAATCACCAGTTTATAGCTACTATACTGTCTCACTCGCGGATTCTTGGAAATTGGCATTATATCGAAACATATTAAAGATCTAGTTTTTCATTCTGTCATTATTTCCAAATAAAATAAATAATTAAACACTCCGAATGTTCCGCGCGGCCATTTTCCAACTGAACTGTCAGATTCACTACCCTCACAATGTACAAGCTCGGCGACTTCAGATCTAAGATGGAAAAATCCTTTTTTATTTTACGATTTTACAAAATTTACCAATAAATCGAGGACACAAATTTACTAAAATACTACATTATTCTAGTACTAAAAACTCAATTACTTTTCAATTAACCGTAAATTTAGATTTTTAGTAGCTTTGAAATTAATAAATAGTTGGTCAATTGAGTTGACTGTGACCATGACCGTCTTTCTTTGTAAGAATTAATGCATTTTGGCAGCAAAAAAAAGATTTTGAATTCTTTAGTGGTAAATAAAATGGAAATAACAAATTCCATACCCATTATTGTTTAAAATTAATAAATATACCTACTTCTTTAGATATTTTACACTGCGCCACAAAAAAACCAAAGTAAGCAAAATTTGTACTATGGGTACCACTACCACACGATGGATATAAACAACATAAATACTTTTTAAGTAAATACATTAATCATTAATTGTGTAATCATATTGAATTAATTTGCTAAAATAGTATCAATTCAATTGTGTTATANAATAAACGTTATTGCTTTTTAACACAATTAAAAGTAATTATAAGACAATTGCAGTAAAAAGAAAACAAAGTAAATGGAGGTTGCTCAGCATAATACATACATTTTCGTCTACTCTTATTCATATGGAAAATAATTAACAATTAAGTCAACTGTTTTAATTTCCAGGACATAATGAGACTAACGTTAGCATAACACAATAACAAACTAAGTTTTGCATTTCGACGCCCAATTTCCAAAATCGCTCTCGAATATCAATTTTGTTTTAAATCAGTGACAAATTACGAACTAAATTAGCTATGTCACAGCTACAAACTTGAATAGGACAGTCTGTTATAAGTTTAAAACTGAAATACTAATAAAAAAAAATAAGTAAACACACAATTAGATTAGATAGATACAATACAAACTTTGCTCAGCTTTAGACTCACAAACATTACTATGAGGTTTCACAGTGCGCGTGGACGCACAGGGTCACACACGGACCAATCACAGAGCTCTATTCAACGCTGTGCGTCCGATTTGCTGCTTCACTTGTGCAAGCATAGTTTGTGAATACGAGTGAAAATGTCCAACAAAAAAGTAAGAGTCCCCGTAGAAGCGTCGACTATAGAATTTTTATCGGCGATAGTTTGGTTGAGTTCTAATTTGTAGGAGGAATCGGCCGATATTAAATTGGTGTAAAGTGTGCACTTCCATTTATACATTATTAAGTTTATTGATTATTATCAGCCCGACTAAACTGTCGGCCGACAAGATGTCTGTAGTCTCTGAACTCTAAAATATTATTGAAAGTTAAAAGTCACGGCAATTTTTGGTTCGATCACATATTAGTAAGCCATAGATTATAGGCCCCTCACACCCAAGCACTTGATTCACTATGGATAGGATTTTTGCGGATGAGGGGTAATAAAGGTATACCTAGATCGTTTCATCCACGAAGACGCGCCCCACCATTCTTCCGCTAATGTTTGAGTGTTATCGGTACACGCTAAATTTATTATCGTTATGCACACGCACTCTACAATAATGACGCTCGGATTGCTCGGATCAAACTTCCCATACCCCGCGCTTCCCTCGACCAAAAATTAGTGGGGCGCGTCTTCGTGGATGAAACTATCTATAAAGGAAAGCTCAAGCAAGTGTACTGCACTCATACGCGCCACACCACACCTTAAATAAGATAAAACAAGATAATCCATAGCGGTACTCGGCAATTACAAAATTTTCTGAGTGTATAAATAATTCACCGAGCTGCAACATATTAATTTGATCACTATCTATTCAAAGTTTAGTTATTGTAATACGCAATAACACGATTCCGATTTCGGTGGTGCAGTGGCAAATAATGCGATGGAATTAATTATGTATTTGTTTCATAGTTA
The DNA here is from genome assembly GCF_004193835.3 of Ostrinia furnacalis. NCBI lineage: Eukaryota > Metazoa > Arthropoda > Insecta > Lepidoptera > Crambidae > Ostrinia > Ostrinia furnacalis. Next base: position 1,191,708 of record NW_021132648.1, on the reverse strand, counting down.
ATGAGCACTGGTACTGTTATAAGTACATTAGTTCTAAATATTATTAGGCTGAGTTGCACCACCTAAATTTGACGTAACTATAACGATAACCGGTGTATTTTGTATGGAGTTTGACAGATTTTTGACGTTTGTCAAAGTAAAAGTGAGATCCCATCAAAAACAATACTTGTCAAAAAAACCAAGTCTCGCAACTCAGTTGTTCTACGGTAAAAAGTTGTGAGATCCATGTAATACCAAGTCCAGGCCAGGAAATCTTTAACGTTTTACATAAATATATTGACTTGGCCATCGCATGAAAACACGTGTAAATTAAATTATTTAGTTAAAGATTTCCTGGCCTGGACTTGGTATTACATGGATCTCACAACTTTTTACCGTAGAACAACTGAGTTGCGAGACTTGGTTTTTTTGAAAAGTATTGTTTTTGATGGGATCTTACTTTTACTTTGACAAACGTCAAAAATCTGTCAAACTCCATACAAAATACACCGGTTATCGTTATAGTTACGTCAAATTTAGGTGGTGCAACTCAGCCTAATAATATTTAGAACTAATGTACTTATAACAGTACCAGTGCTCATTAACTATGAAACAAATACATAATTAATTCCATCGCATTATTTGCCACTGCACCACCGAAATCGGAATCGTGTTATTGCGTATTACAATAACTAAACTTTGAATAGATAGTGATCAAATTAATATGTTGCAGCTCGGTGAATTATTTATACACTCAGAAAATTTTGTAATTGCCGAGTACCGCTATGGATTATCTTGTTTTATCTTATTTAAGGTGTGGTGTGGCGCGTATGAGTGCAGTACACTTGCTTGAGCTTTCCTTTATAGATAGTTTCATCCACGAAGACGCGCCCCACTAATTTTTGGTCGAGGGAAGCGCGGGGTATGGGAAGTTTGATCCGAGCAATCCGAGCGTCATTATTGTAGAGTGCGTGTGCATAACGATAATAAATTTAGCGTGTACCGATAACACTCAAACATTAGCGGAAGAATGGTGGGGCGCGTCTTCGTGGATGAAACGATCTAGGTATACCTTTATTACCCCTCATCCGCAAAAATCCTATCCATAGTGAATCAAGTGCTTGGGTGTGAGGGGCCTATAATCTATGGCTTACTAATATGTGATCGAACCAAAAATTGCCGTGACTTTTAACTTTCAATAATATTTTAGAGTTCAGAGACTACAGACATCTTGTCGGCCGACAGTTTAGTCGGGCTGATAATAATCAATAAACTTAATAATGTATAAATGGAAGTGCACACTTTACACCAATTTAATATCGGCCGATTCCTCCTACAAATTAGAACTCAACCAAACTATCGCCGATAAAAATTCTATAGTCGACGCTTCTACGGGGACTCTTACTTTTTTGTTGGACATTTTCACTCGTATTCACAAACTATGCTTGCACAAGTGAAGCAGCAAATCGGACGCACAGCGTTGAATAGAGCTCTGTGATTGGTCCGTGTGTGACCCTGTGCGTCCACGCGCACTGTGAAACCTCATAGTAATGTTTGTGAGTCTAAAGCTGAGCAAAGTTTGTATTGTATCTATCTAATCTAATTGTGTGTTTACTTATTTTTTTTTATTAGTATTTCAGTTTTAAACTTATAACAGACTGTCCTATTCAAGTTTGTAGCTGTGACATAGCTAATTTAGTTCGTAATTTGTCACTGATTTAAAACAAAATTGATATTCGAGAGCGATTTTGGAAATTGGGCGTCGAAATGCAAAACTTAGTTTGTTATTGTGTTATGCTAACGTTAGTCTCATTATGTCCTGGAAATTAAAACAGTTGACTTAATTGTTAATTATTTTCCATATGAATAAGAGTAGACGAAAATGTATGTATTATGCTGAGCAACCTCCATTTACTTTGTTTTCTTTTTACTGCAATTGTCTTATAATTACTTTTAATTGTGTTAAAAAGCAATAACGTTTATTTTTTTATTTTTGTTTTATTAAAATATATCTACAAGTATATGTTATTATGGGGGAGGTGGTTACAATATTTTCACCGCACTTACAACCTTACGTAGTTTCCTCACTAGTGCCTAAACGCCTACTAAGTAATTAATTCAGTCTTGACAGTTATTACAAAAGGGACTTAGCCTGAAAGCCTCGAAATTAACGTTTAAAATTGCAAATGACTAACATAAGCTTTTCACTTTGCGTTATATCACAGACTAGAGCATACCTTGCTATAGTTCTTGCAACTCACGAAGGCGAGTGAGCTTTACTTGTGTATGTGTACGTGTACATGCACACAACGATAGTGTAATGTCTATCAAAACATTTGAAAAACGAACAGTAGTGAGCCACCACACATGCAAAGCTCACTCGTTTTCGTGAATTGCAACAACTATAATTTATTATATCTCTGAAAAATCATAGAGTCTCCAGACAAAGTACCTAGTGAGTGACTCTTTTTATTCTGAAGTCACTTCGCTCACGCTTCACGAAGCGTTTTTGAAATTTAATCTACCTATTTGTATAAATGTCGGCCGTTTGGTGTAGTGGTTCAGAACGGACTACTATGCCGAGAGGTCCCGGGTTCGATTCCCGGCCGGGCAGAAATTGAAATGATGAATTTTAATTTCTGTGACGGGTCTGGGTGTGACTATGTATAATATTTATGTATTTAAAAAAAAAAGTATATAAGTAGTATATCCGTTAAGCTAGCACCCATAACACAAGCATTATTGTTGCTTACTTTGGGGCTAGCTGGCGCTGTGTGAAATTGTCCAAAGATTTATTTATTTAAAGATTTATAAATGAACACAAAAAATAGGTATTAATTAATCAAAAGAAACACGTCAAACCATTTTTGTATTAACTTCGTAACTATTGTATTTCGATATCATTACAATGCAGGATTACAATTTGTTACTTTCTTTGTTACCGCTTACCTACTTTCAATAAAAGCTTCAACAATAGACGATCTAATAAATAATGGGATTTCTATGAGCGTTCGACATAAATTGAATGAACAATTGGCTCAAATTCTGCTACTCTAAAACTAATAGGGCAAATGTTTTTACCAACTACATGTGACCACCTTTGTAATGGACCTGGATCTGAAATACAGCTCTATTTTAGAGTTTTCGTCATAGAGAAGCTTAGTGACAGGATCCAGTCCGAATAGCCTAGTAAAAGATTTGCTATTTGCAAATGCCTGGTTAATTTGAAATGTCCGACCGTTTCGGACCGAATTACTCGACCAAAATCTGAGGAAGGAAAATTAGCTACGGCGTGGATGTTACGTGAAAATTCCAGCGTTGTCGAATGTCAGCATCGACACATGAAAGTACAAACACTGTGGTAACTTATTTTGTTGTAATAGAAGCGGTTTTGGAGCATAAATATAACGTCTGATTGCTGTTGACTGTACTATAGCTTGACCACAAGGGTCACTGCATACCACTCTTGCACAAAACTGTCCTAAAACTGAACTAGACTTTTTAAGAGACTTCGAAAAAAGAAGGGGTTCTTAAAGTTCCTACACGTAAAATATGTACCATCCTAGACTGCATCTCACAACACCAGGTGCGATTGCGGTTAAATGCCTGAAAAAAATAGAAATCAATAAACTTTTTGCCAGCACGTTTTAGGTAAACGATAAATTATTCAAGGCTAATAAAATAATTTTGAGCGAATTATACCAACTCTCCATAAGCGCATCTATTCAAACTAAAAGCAGATTTCATGATAGAATTGCACATGAAAGTTATGCCATTTTCATCAGAGTGGACTAGAACAAACTTATTCATACATGCCGCTTCTCTACAGACATACATCGAGGGTAACTCTATATAGAGTCCACGTAATGAAGGAGATACCCGGTAGGCCCAAATAATGCACTCAGTGTGCCTACCATGAGTTTACGTTAGGTGAGCTCGCTAGCGAATACGTCAAAAAATTCTATGAAGATTTTATTTCTTGAAAGTAGCCGCTAGGGGCGCTGCACAATATGTCATACATTTAAATGTCATTTTTTTACGCAGTCGCTAGCGAGCACACCTTCTTTTTCACGTAAGATGATCCGTATGACACTTCAAGGTTATCCATATTACGCATACTACATATGCAGAATATTTTTGAAAAAATATTTGTATTTTATTAGCAATATTATAAAAAAAAATTAACTACTTGTCTTGAAGTATATAGTAAAATCTGAGTCTATTGATTAATTATATACGATGTAAAAATATTTTTTATTTAATGTACGCAATGTGTGAAACGGAATAGATTTAGTGCTGGGGTATTTCTTGTATAATAAAATCGATTATTTCCACGGTTCATTAATCGATTGCAGTGAATACTTAGTTATTAAAAACATCACAAAAATCAACTATATTTTTCGATTATTGACTTTAATAAACGCATTGAAAATAAATTAATAGTTTTTAATTTAAAGAAACAGAACCACAACTTTTTAGGAATCGTTTTTTTGAACATGAACCACGAAATTTGAATTACAATAATATTTGTAATTAAAAATAAATATGTTTTTTGTTAAATAACACCTATACTAAATATTTCTCTAAAAGTAGGTTTTACTAACTCTTCGAAAAAAATCGATAGATAAATCGCTATGGTTTAGTAATGTGACATCTCTAAATCTTTCAAACTCGAAACGTCATACGGATCATCTTAGGTGAAAAAGACTATAACGTAAACTCATGGTAGGCACACTGCTTACATTATTTTACGATTTTCTGCAACGAGGAAGCTCTTGGCCTGTATCCTGTAACTCACCTGATGGTAAGTGACGATCAGGCCGAAGGTGGAAGCGAGCTTCACCCGGAAACCTCAACCACAGAGGAACTGGCTATCTGACCTCTAACTGCCGGAACACAACAATGCTGTTAACATTGTTGTTATGGCGACAGACTTGGATAAGATGGTGGTAGCTAGCCAGGCGGACATAGAACAAGCCCTACCACCAACCAAACTGAACAGAAAAATCTGCCCCCACTGGGAATCGAACCCGGGACCTCTGCGTCTGAAGCAGGTGGTCTTACCACTAGACCACAGAGAATACACTGTGCAGTAGATACGTCAAAACGAATTTGTTTTTTTACAAATTTCTTCTTAAATTATGTAGGTTGTTTGTTGTGAGGTCCTGTTGAAAGACTAAACTCTAGAACATCAAGGCATTATTCAAATTCAAACATTCAAATTCTTGCTCCATGTTGGTATACAAAAGTTCTTAGATTTACATTAAAATTTGTCGTATCGTAGGTATGTTATAGATAAAAAAAACTCAAGGAACACTACTTGTGCCAAAAAAGCAGAGAAAGAAGGTGCTCCCATGTTTTGAATTAATGTTTTATAAAAAAAAATATTTTACACACAATACTGAACTACATAAGGCGAACTTAATACCGTGCGAAAATTCTTCCAGTCAACTTCAGAATCTTGAAACTCACCAACCATAGGGGCACATAACTCGTAGAGCTGATGGCCGCTGGGGCAGGAAAGTTCTTGAGTGGCGACCACGAGCCCGAAGACGTAGCATGGGCAGGCCTCTCACTAGGTGGACCGAAGATCTGGTGAAGGTCGCAGGAGATGCCTGGATGCGAGCGGCGCAGGATCGGTCATCGTGGAAATTCTCGGGGGAGACCTTTGTCCAGCAGTGGACGTCTTTCGGCTGAAACCAAAGCTACTGTACTTTATTTCCATTGTTCTGCCAGCTCAGTTCAGCCGGTGAGCTCGGAATCCCTATACAAAACACCTACCCTCACATCAGCATAATCGCATTCACACTTAAAGTTTGCGGCTATCTCCTTAACTTGGCGGTACAGTGGTTAGATAGCTCGACAATCGACGTGAAGTAGATCTAGTGGTGTAATAAGTGTAGACTTCTTTGTGGCACATGGGTGGGCCATTAGTACTGATTTTTAGCTTATTACCTTATACAGGGTGTTAGGTAAATGGGTATATGAGCCGACACTAGCCCATGTTAACATAGTCATATAAATGGTATGGTGAAGTCAGAAAATTGATATCTTCATTTTAATTATTTTATTTTTCATACAAATCGATTTTATCAAATTTATTTTGTATGAAAATTAAAAAAATTAAAATGATGGTATCAAATTTCTGACTTCACCATACCATTTATATGCCCATGTTAACATGGGCTAGTGTCGGCTCAGAACTGACGGCCGATGGGGCATCAAGGTTCTGGAGTGGAGGCCGCGTACCGGAAAACGCAGCGTGGGACGTCCACCCACAAGGTGGACCGACGACATCATAAAGGTAGCAGGAAAGCGCTGGACGCAAGCCCCTACCAACCGGGTAACATGGAAAGCATTGGGGGAGGCCTATGTTCAGCAGTGGACGTCCTATGGCTGAGATGATGATGATGATGATGATGATGAAGCAAAATTTTAGTCAGAATTAAAAACAATTAAAAGAAAAGAAATAAAAAAAGATTCAATTATATATAATTTATTTTAATATCATATTATCCTCATTATTTCAAACATGTCATTCAAATCACAATTACATACGAATGTTAATTACAAAGAGTTCCTTGAATTGAGAACGTGATGTGAAACTGTTACAAAGCCTTTTATACTCTAATTTAAAATAAGATTAAGTATAGAACTTGTTTCGACAAATTTCAGGTACTTATCTCCTAGTATCTTAAAGTAATTTCTTCCACTTAAGCTAGGTCGAACAAACACTACAACAAAAGAACAGGCGGCTTAGCTACCAGTGCTATTGCTTTAATAAATTAGATTTTCTATCGTAGGAAATACAGTCGACCACACAACATACTATCAGACTATGGTATGTTACAAAATGTCACCTACCAGCCTGTTTTACCCCCTTAGGGGTTGAATTTTGCAAAATCCCGTCTTAATGAGCACCTTCGTTCTAAAAAGAACCCCCATAGTAAATTTGAGACTCCTAGCACTTGTAGTTTCTGAGATTTCGTGATGAGTGAATGAGTCAGTCAGTCAATCACTCAGTGACCTTTCGCTTTTATAAATATAGATTACAAAGACATAAAGATTGCAGTACTAAGTTTGATGTGCCGCCATCCGTACCTACAATGCCCGCTTTTTATCTATTTGTGAGGATCTATAAAGACGTAGCACACTTATCAACCCGGAACGGAAACGGATCGTAACCGTATCAACTCGAGGCGGTCAGTATTCTTTGTATGAAACTTCGCACACTTATCCGCACCGTAACGTAAACGCCCCGCCTCGCGGTTGACAGCGCGGCGAAAAGCAATACGGTGCTGATCCATTTCCGGGTTGCTAAGTGAGCTATGACCTTTAAAACGTAGGTAAATGTTTGTAACAAATAATAACACAGCAAATGGATTAGTAGTTCAAGTCATACCAGTCATACCTAAATTTGGAGAGCTTTTTTTAAGAAATCGCTGTATTGCAAAAACATGAAAAGTAGAACGTACCTTTAATAAAAACTTGAAGACAAGGCTTTGTGACTAATTTATATTAACTTCACCGAACACAGATGAACTCGCAAACAAATGACATTCAGCAAATTACCCTTAAATGAAATGTTGTATGATTACCCTCAAACAAAATTTTAAGCTTGCCTCAGGCAGATGGACTGTTTTGTGAAAAATTCACGAACTTCCCTTCTGTTGTATGCCATTATTAGCTGGTTAATTATACCTTTTGATAATAACAAGTAACTGGTAACTGGAGAGAAGCGATTCTTTTGAAGGTTACTTGAGATTTTCCGGGTTGTTACACAGAAACGTAACATAAATAAATTGAAAATCACAAAGTGAACTCAACCATGTACCAAAATAACATGTGCTTTAAAAGCACCTTTATTTAATTCAATACACTTCGTGTAAACTTAGGACCTTTAATATAACATTTTTTTTTGTATTGCTGTGCTCTTACAAAGAACGATCATACAACATTTTAATTATTGCCATTTTAACTCTTTGGATTTGCCTCATATTTGGGTAATGGACTATGTATCATATAGGTAGAGTTTTATTTTAATTAGAGCTTGTATTGAACATCGTTGAACAGTATGGATAGAACGGTCAAGGAATTACCTATTTATTTCAGACTAGCATTTAATTTTGTCTGTCACAGAAAAAGTATTGCGCGCGTCCCTGTTTCAAAAACCAGGATAAAAACTATCCTATGTAAACTCTCGCATTCCATTTCAACTAAAATAGTAAGACACGGGTCTTAACGCGACGTTCATTAATGAGTTGCATTAAGCAGTCTGCTTGTGATCACGGCTGCAGCATCGCAGCCGAAACATCAAGCCGTGAGTACATTATGTAACTCATTAATAAACGTCGCCTTAAGACCCGTGTCTTACTATTTAAGTTTTATCCTATGTCCTTTCCCGGGACTATCTCTATGCCAAATTTCATCAAAATCGGTTAAGTGGTTTAGGCGTAAAAGCAAGACAGAGAGACAGAAAGAGTTACTTTCGCATTTATAATATTAGTATAGATTTCTGTAGGAGTTCCAACTAGAGATGTTATTGGGGCTCGATTCCGAAACTTCTGAACTTCCGATTGATTTTCAACCGACTTCAAAAAAGGAGGAGGTTCTCAATTCGACCCGTATGTTTTTTTTTGCACCTTCGATTCCGATTTCAGTTTTTTTTTATGTCACAGGAGGCAAACGAGCAGACGGTAAATTTAAATTAGAAGTTATATCCCTATGCCTATTGCAAACATAGATCCATTCTTATGCTTTTATTGCATTTTCATTACATTTTCACGCTCAAGTTTGTGATGAATTTAGGTTATTTTGGGGTATTGTTACTACGTTACAAAATTCAAGACACAGGTGTTATAAAGAGACATAGTTACGTAAGCATTATTTACTTGTATGCTAAGCATGCCCTTGCTATGTCCCTTGGAAAGAGAAACCTAATATGGAAAAAAGGAACCAAGAAAAAAGAAATGGACGGTCCATCTCCATATTAACATAAACAGTATCGGGTAAGAGATCAAATACATAAGCTGGATATATGTCCAGAAATGAATTATACCAACATTTCCCTATAAATTTATGAGGCTGGCCAAATTACGAGGAAATACAACAAAATATTGGCATGAAGTCAAGTCAATTACGTAAGGCGACTAAGTAATAACATAAAATGGTTTTATTGTTATTATGGTGCTATTTCCATTGAAAAGGAGACAAATCAGCCAGGTTATGATGGACAGAGTCGAAAAATGTGGCGAAAAAACTGAACTGAACTCTCCATCCAGCTCTAGCTGTAGGTGTAGCTTCTATTAAGGTAGTAATTTATAATCTTGGTATCTATCTAAATATAAGTATATTTTATAACTCAAAGGTGACTGATTGACTGACATAGTGATCTATCAAGGATTGGGCTGAAATTTGGCATGCAGGTAGGTAGATGTTATGACGTGGATGCCTAAGAAATAATTTTACGAAACTCCACCCCTAAGGAGGTAAAACGGGATCCACGCGTACGAAGTAGTGTCACTGACTGACTCACTAATCACGAAATTTCAGAAACTACAAGTGCTAGGAGTCTCAAATTTTGCATGGGGGTTCCTTTTAGAACGTAGGTGCTCACTAAGACGGGATTTTGAAAAATTCAACCCCTAAGGTAAATCGGGGTCCACGCATATTACGAAGTCGCGGGTGGCCGCTAGTAAATAAATGTATGAGTAACTCAATTGATGTTGGACGGTTGTGGTAACTGAAGAGTGTCTCATAGGACCTTTAATAAGAAACAACACTCAAGTATCAATATATATTAAAAGGTAGATTCAATCCTGTAAATATTGTAATTCAGCCAATCACTGGCTTCAATCGCTTACGTTTTTTTTTATGTGACAGGAGGCAAACGAGCAAACGGATCACCTGATGGTAAGTGATTACCGTCGCCCACAGACACCCGCAGACCCAGGGGCGTTACAGGTGCGTTGCCGGCCTTTAAGGTGAAGATACGCTCTCCTCTTGAAAGCTTGCAGGTCGTATCCGTCAAGAAACACCGCAAACGACAGGTTTAGAACATGCTATTGTTTAAGCACGTTTTTTACTTATTAAACGCACAGAATAATAATGTACTCTCAAAGTCTATAAACTAAGGCCACAGATAATAATAGTAGTGTAAGGCCCAGTTTCTGAATTGAGATAATATCCAGCTTGAGTAAGATCAACTTCTTCTCAAGTATGAATTTAATACGATTATGAAAAGTTCATAAAACTAGTAAGTAAACTGATAAAGTTCACACGACAGAAGAACAACCCTATAAATATTTAGTTTTCTGTCCCTTCAGCATCAAGTTCTCGGTAATAAAACATAAATACATTACTCAATACGATCAACAATTCAGCAAACATGATTCTGTTGACACGACCGACATAACCTATGAAGTTATTGGTATGAGCCCGGTTTGTGGCCGAGTTATTGATCTGGACAATATCTTCTGTATATAAAATATTTTCGTCTTTTCGATGCATAAGTAATGTTTCGTACGCTGTAGAGTTCGCCAATATCGTTGTTATAGCAATATCTGGTGGAAAACTTATTTATTACAATACTGTTAATAAACTTGGTGTCAATTAAGCTAAAGGAATAATAAACTGTGAAAGTTAGTCTAGGCGCAGACCACCGACTTTTAGTTGGCCGATAATGAGGGCTATCGTTTTTATACTTAACAGTTGGCACCCCTGGCGATTGACAGGACCTTACTCTACAGTGGCGCCATCTTGATGAGTGCAAATGCGATAATCCTCCTACCACTTTAGCGCTCACAAGTTGGCGCCACTGTCTTCGCTACTAGCAAGTGACAGGACCTTAATACAGTGGCGCTAACTGGTGAGCGCTAAAACGATAGCCCTCATTGGATCGGGCTGTTGAGCAGTATGGAGATGTATAATTTGTACGATTTAGAATCGGACGATTCTCCATTCAAATTAGGATCGGGCCCAACTATCGCCCAATTAAAAGTCGGTGGTCTGCGCCTAAGCTTAAAATGATGACAAGCTTGCAAATAAACAGCTTTCGGTTTCAATAGTGTGATTGCTCTAAAACTGCGATCTACAGCTTGACCGCAAATTATAACTAACTAATAAAGATTGAGTAGATCCGTGATACTCACTATCTAGGATACGTACGTACCCCTAATTTAACCAAAAGAATAAAAAATATTAGGAGAAAATGTCAAAAACCGTCTCTATGGTGATCCAGAAACAACACTTAATTCTGGAAAAAAAATTGCTGTACCTATCCCTGATAATAACTATTAATAATTATCAAAATTATCTCACTTTACCTGAACTAAAATGGTATTCTCATAAAAGTTATTCTGAAAGTTAAAAAGCTTTCCCTTAGAGCTTAGATACTCTAGAGCTTAAGTTACGAAGAACAGAATAAAGAAACACTGTATACATGTATTACACCAGGGAATAAATTACAAACCGAATAACGTTCTGGGCTGTATGGATACGAACGTATTACGATCTTCATTTCGTCCGAAAAAAACACGATTTTGAATAAAAGCAGCATTATCATACCAATATCAGTAAGAAAACAAGACGAATTAAATGAACATTCTACCTCAGGTAAGCCAGGAGTCGGAATAGAATGGAAAACAGGGATAACGGGAATAAGGAGAAAGTAATGTGTCGACAGGTCCCGTTGGATTTATCGTGCCAGGGGACTTTTAACGTAAAAACACACGATTTTATTTTCCACGTGCTTCCAGAACTAACGGGGATGCAGAAGACCCGGGCTTAAAAAAATCTTTTCTTTCTTATTCGGCTTTTGGAAGGTTGATTTGACTGCATTTTCACCTTAGGTTCAGTCTACCTACATAGTACTCGGTGGGAACACTACATATTACCTACTCAGTTCAAAAGTGAAAAGTTTAGAATAAGGACAACTTAAGGAATACCACTTTAGTAGCTACGCAAACACAAAAGATTTAATTGCAGGTCCAATGACAGTTTAACTTGCCCCCGCGACAAACCTCGCCTTCAATGGTTGGGTTTTTATTAGCGACCAAACTGTAGAGTCTGCAGTTTGGACTGTAGATCCTGACTACTCAGGAGTTACAGCGGTAGGAACTAGAGGTGGGAATAGTCCCGAACACCAGAGCTGCCGCTGCCAAACATTTCTAGAAAGTAGTATCATCTTACTGTGGCACAGGTAACTAATACATATTTTCAGTAAAAAACTTAAGGGCGGAGAGTTGAAAAAAGGTAGGAAACAAAAAGGGTACAGACAGAGGGAAGAGTCTACTGTAATACAATTTTCTTGTGACCGGAGTAATAAGATGTGTGAGTTTTACAACGTATTACGGCGACATGATCGAAATTTTACAATACAATAACGTGGATCTTAACGTGACATTACGTCGATATTGAGTGGATTTGTATTTTGTTGTTGGTTCGTCTCGGCTCATGAATTTCTACATGAAGTAAAGAACTGTCTGTAGTATAACTTTGGTCCTTAGGGGGATATAAAAACAATCATTTATTTCAGACTTTCATCCATTGTTTGTTAATATGCTCCCTGTCAATTTTGATGGGTTTGTTCATCTACGGAACCAACTATACCTGTTACCAACCGGGCGATGTGGAAATCATTGGAGGAGGCCTATGTTCATCAGTGGACGTCCTGTGGCTGAAATGATGATGATGACGAACTATGATTGCGGTGTCTATACCCGCTGGGAACAAATATTTAATACTAGCTTTCCGCCCGCGGCTTCGCCCGCGTGGAATTTTGTCTATCACAGAAAAACAATATCGCGCGCGTATTTGCTCACCGTTTAGACCTACCCTGGACTACGACAAACATTTTAAAACCAAAATCAGCTCAATCGGCCCAGCCGTTCTCGAGTTTTAATCAGACTAACGAACATCAATTCATTTTTATTTATATAGATTTTATCATACCTACTATCAACACTGTGCTAGAGTCTGGTAATGTGTAAATTTTAAAATTTACATTCAAAACCAATTGAGAAAAAAATATTTTTTGCTAGGTTGATGTGTTGGCGATTGCGATCATTTTTTCGTTTATAGAGTTTGTACTACAAAAGTGTATTTGCACGAAATTTTCGCGTATTTCGTTGTTTCGACGAAACAAAGAATGTGTAAGGGTATTTCGTTTTGGTCAAACAACGCGAGTATTAAAGCAAATATGAAATGAAATTTACAAAATTTGCTAATAAACATTTCAGAAAGTGGCGGATTAAAAACAACGTCCCGAGCGAATTTACAATGCCATAGACAAAATAACTGTCGAGTAATTTTGAACCGCATCCTACAGTACAATTACACTTTTATTATTTGCTAGCTTTCCGCCCGCGGCTTCGCCCGCGTGGAATTTTGTCTGTCACAGAAAAACTTTATCGCGTGCGTCCCTGTTTCGAAAACCGAGATAAAAACTATCCTATGTCCTTTCCCGGGACTGAAACTATCTTTATGCCAAATTTCATCAAAATCGGTTCAGTGGTTTAGACGTGAAAGCAAGACAGACAGACAGACAGAGTTACTTTCGCATTTATAATATTATAGTATAGATATAGATTTCCGCATAGTTTACTGCAGTCTGTAGGAATACATATAATTAGGTGCGAGACAAACTGTGCTTAACTGAGAGATTGCTCACTAAATTAATATGGCACTAAGTAATAAATAACGATTAAAGGTGAGATAAGATGTGCCGCGCGTTCCGCGAAAAATTCGTTGACTTCATGAATAGGGTTGATGACTGGGTAATGAAATCTAATTTCTATTTAGTCCTTCAGACAGATAATAAAAAAATTTTGGACAAATTTTTTTTTCATAATCGAATAATTACAGTATTATATTGAGTTGAAATGTCGCGTGACGTCACTTTTGAGTAAAAAATGCACTTAAGCGTGACGTAACGCGCCATTTCCACTCGATGTAGCACTGTTATTATTTAATTATGAAAGAAAATAAAAAATATGAGTCCAATATTTTCTGACGGACAAATAATTGAAATTTGATCATCTAGCCTATTCTAGCTTCTAAGAAGAGTAACAAAGTCCCCAGCATCTAAACAATACTTAAAAACTGTGGGTAATTCTGACCCAATCGCCACGAAGCGTGTAATCGCGGCGTGAGGAGAATATACTTTTGTTACCATTGGGCCGCGGCCACACTCGCCCCGGTTCTGTCATTCTGACGTGCGTGACGTGAGATAAAGACGGCACGAGAGGCGATACAAATTACGTCTGACCCTTGTCACGGTGGCAGCCCGTCATCAATATACCCTACGCCTTACAATTTTGAAGGTGTATTTTGAAATTTAATATTGTTTATTTTTTGGCTTTTGTCTGAAATGGGATATGTAAAAGTAAAAAGTCTAGGTCTTTGTTATAGAAAAACTGAGCTATTAGCAGATTTTTAAAGGTTAAATCGTTTTTTTTTTTCAGCCTATGAAAGTCTCCTGATCGTAAGCCTATGCGCAGACCTTCGATTTTTAATCGGCGGATAGTTGGACCAGATTTTAATTTGTATGAAAATCAAATCGGTGTAATGTGCGCACTTCTATACATGCCCATACTGATCAACTGCCCGACTAAACTATCGGCCGACGAAAAATCGATGGTCTGCGCCTAGGCTAAGGGTTACGTAGTAACTTATTAGTAATCTAGACTATGGTAAGGGGACCAAGGAGTTCTACAAATTATGATTACCCGTTTTCATCATCTAGGTGCTGTCAGCTATTTTCATGAGGCCGTTGGTCCAATAAACTAGTTAAGGATAATATAAAATATCAGCACAGGACTTCGACAGGATGTTTTCTATGTATAATAATAATTACTATGTACTAGAACGTTTGTATTACCAAAATATGATTTAGTACCTACTAAACAACACGGAAAGGTCAAATTCGCGAAATTCGAGGGTAGATGTAGATGGATTTTGTTAACTAATTCTTTTTCTTTTCCCGCTCTTTGTATTCCGATTTCATTTGGCCAGTTCGCATTCCCATGCGAATAACGTCAATCTTCATCAAACGGTATTGATTTATTGACTTAAGTCGACTTTATTGGCGGCCAAAGGAGAGGTCAGACTGACTCCTGTCAGAAACAAAGTATCATGACCATAACCATAAATTTTCCACCACTAATAAGTCATGTAATTATTTTTAAATATCACATATTAGACAATATTCTTGGTAAAGATCAAGACTACTAGCAGGCCTGTTCATCTCCGCGAGTTTACATCGAAAACAAAACACGTACGATGGCCCACCTACAGGATACTATTCGACAAGGCCTCACATACGAGCGAACATTGACTCACGCACGCGTATTCTTGTGTATGATGGAAGAAAATAAAGAAAATGGTGTACTAAATACTGTGCAGTATTTAACTGCCTAAATAATAATAAAAACACAGAATGTACTTTATTAAGTTGCCTCAAGACACTGAGAGGTAAATAAGTAGTTAATATTATTCATGATAATTCATGCTAAATCATGTATTTCTTCCGCCATTTTCCGCAGTTGGGCACCTCACGTCACATCATTTTACCGAAGTCAGCCCTATAGCTTCGGCGCAGTGCCGATCACTGACGTTTGTCAACAAAATGGTGCTTGACTCTTGAGACAGGCTAAATTACACCATATTGTTAATAACATTGAGCATAATTTTTTTTAAATACCTTCGCGACGTAAAACTTCTGTACGTACCTATTATTATTCTGTGCTACTAGTCAGATTTTATAACATCTGACAACAAAGCTGGCTAACTACGATATTACCCACTTATCTACCAATGTGTTCAAATGGTAGAGCCATATCCCAGTATTTATTAATAGGTAACTCATGAATGCCAAAAAAAAATATTTCTGAACGTCTGTTGGAATTTACACGCATCTCATCATATTCTATGCGTCATCAGGATGCCTTTTCACCGAAATTGAGTTTCACGCGGAATTTACCACAAGCCGTCTCCAATGCGTGCCTCGATGACGCCCACTTGATTCGTTAGCACATTTCGTGTTTGCTACTTGCGAATTCCAAAGTTTCGGGCACATGCCAGGTTTTCCGAATTTTAACAGGTGTAAGAAGTTTGCGAGAACTTTCTTGCAAATTTAATCATGTTGACGAGCTCTTGGGCTCGTGTATGTCGATGCACGTTTTCCGAGTACAAGTTTACTAAATAAATTGGTATAGATATGGAACGTGATTTCTACGTTTATTACCAAGTGAAATGGTATGAGTACGGAACGTGATTTCTAATTTTACTCGCCAATTACTGCGGTCTCACTCATGTCGATTTTGGATATCAATAAAATGAAGTAAATGATAATAACTTTTTTCTGAAAAGTGTGTAAGTACCTACTTAATAACTTCATAATTACAAACTTTAATAAAGTTATATTCGCAGTTAAAACAACTTGGGGTAATTACCTGCTTTCATTCTAATATACTGTAAAAAATACAGGGTGTTACTTTGCATTCTTGCCATATTTACAGAGCTTACTATATTACTGATACTGAACACAAATCCGTAAAAAAATAATGCCCGAAAAATTTTTTTTTTAATCTTGAGTATTTTATTTTATCGACAATCTGTTAAACACATCACTAATTATCGTAACGCATGCACATCACTTGTTGGCGATGGCGATGAAGACTTTTTTACTTTTTATTGTATTTTTAAATATCTATTGCAATCTATTGTCTTTAAAATGTCTTTTTGACACTTGTAAAAAACTGAGAAATTCATCAATCACAAATCACGTTATAAATAATACAAAAATGTCTGAAGTGTATTCAAACAAAGAATAATTTAATCAAAATGGTGCTTGGAGTGTCTGCAAGACGTCTTAGACGAAATGCTTGATGACGTACCCTTAGCGTTACACCAAATGCTCTACTACCAGCAAGATGGTGCTCCCCCACAATAAGGACGTCAAGTGCGCGAATAATTACGTTTGGTGAACAGTGGATTGGACGAGTGGTCCAGTAGCTTGGCCACCACGATCCTCGGACCTGACACCAATGGATTTTTGGAGTGACTTGAAACGACTGGTATGCGCAGAAGAGATAAACAGTGTAAACGCTACATTATTACATGAAAGGATTGTTTTAGTGAAACTGTGAGACAAAACGTTTATGTGTTGCGAAAACTAAAGCGAAAAACCTACGCTTCGCCGTGCTAGACTGTGCCTTCATCAGAAAGGAGGACACTTTGAACACTTGCTTCGCAGTACGTAAACTTTGTAAGTAGGAACTTATGAATAAATAATTAATTGTGAATAAGGTGATTTCATTTCATACTTAATTTATTAATTTGTAAAAATAGGGTACAATGTTAAAATTAATTAAAACCCTAATAATTATTACGTATTTTTGATGGTCCTGTGCCCGTAAAGTAGAAAGGAAAATCTGAAATCAACTGAAGAGTATTTTAAAATAATTAAGTATTATGACTGGATAAAAAGGCTGGTACCCAGAGCCATAAAATTAAGAACTAGGCCACGCCCACTAGGTTTATTCCACTTGCACCTGTAGAACGTGCGAGACAAAATGGGTTTATTCCAATTTGTACTGAAAAACCAAATTTACTAAAATCTTAGTGTACTTTCTTTATGGGAGTCTCTTGTTTATCTTAAATAATAGGTATTGTTCCCTACTTTTATCTCTGTGAATATGGCAAGAATGCAAAGTAACACGGTGTATATTGTTATCGAATAATAAAGAAGAAAAAACTCCAGAACAATGTTACATAGCAGCTTTGTACTACTCCATCGTAATTTCTTGATAATTCAGACCTCCCATTGTCTTTATATTCCCAGTTGAGTATTGGACTGCCACTAGGACAGATGTTATCTACATTTGTACATGATTACATTCAACGCGTTTTATTCTAAAAAAAAAATTTACACAATATGACGCCCACTCTGACCTTTAGTGCCCAAATCCAGTTGTAAGTCTCAATTCCAGCCCCAGAAAAAGTCAACGGATAAATCTACATTTTGTATGAAATATGACACAGTTCAGTTCTCGAGATACCCTGCGCGGGCACAATTCAACGCTTATGTTACTTGAAATAAGTCAAGCTGAATATTAACTTGAGAGAAGGTTCCGTAGATAAGTTATTTACTTATTTAAGAAATAAAAAAGTGCGTGTAATTATTTATTTTTACAATTTAGTCAAAGCCTGGACGATCAGCAAATGACTGGAAATAAAAAATATAGCTACAAAGCGTTTAAACTGTGGACGGAAAATCTGTGCATGCCGTTCAGCAGTTGTTTCCAATCAGTCGGAGCTTACTCTACCAGTTCTGAACTCTCTAAACTGCCTGTACGTTTTTTTAGTAAAGAATATCAAGCCGTTCCATAATAACGTAAAAAAAACAAACATAATGTAACTCATTAGTAAACGTCGCGTTAATACCCGTGTCTTCCTATTTTAATCAAGCCGGTCCTCCTTATGTTACACTAAATAATTATATGCTTGGGATTAACCTAACAGTCCAGCTGCACGGGATTCGACTTTGAATCAGCGTACCTTGAATCTCAAGCCAGTCCGACACCTTCACCGTTGAGCTATCGTGGCTATAGTTGTTGTACCTACTTATTTTCTCCTTTAAAAAAACTGTTGCGGAACCCTAATATAGACGCTCAGAGGGTCAACTGGTACAAGATCCAGATTTATAGACTCCGTTTGGCACGAGGACTGTGTCTTTGTCCGCCATGAAAGATTTATCTGACTAAATAATATCTCACTCTGCTTGGTCATCTCTCCCCCATTGAGGAAAATCGTTGACATGATGCTATAGGCTCCAAATATCATTAAAATGCTTCATAATAATTTTACCTAATTAAAAATTAGTATAAAGGTTAGTATAGACTAGAACAGTGGTGGCCAACTTGATTAGACATAAGATGTACTGTTTCCTAACGAAACCCTGGACGATCTACCACTTACATACTTCTAGAAATCTTATAAATGAAACAGCATAGTTTAGTACACAATCATGTAGTATTTTTTGCCTCGCCACGATCGACTGGACTAATGGTCGCGATCGACCGGTTGGCCACCCCTGGACTAGGGCATGTACTTGTAACAGAACAATGAGTCGCTCTATGAAATGAACTAGTGTCAGTGTCACCATTTCAAGAACCAACCATTACCTGCATTGTACCATTCGTAAGAAGGTACATTAAGTACAAAGAAATGCTCTCGTTTATACTTACCTCAAAATTGCCAAAAAATACACGGCGAATTTATTTAGGACACAAAAAAAAATACATATAAAATATCTTTATCTTCTATTTTGAGTAACTGAAGTCTTAATCCCAATGCAATTAAGGTTTACAATGAATTGAAGAACAGTTGACGTGCATGCTAGTCGTATTAATGCAGTATTAAATGACAAGTCTAGTACTTAGCCTGAGGTCAAACACAACTTTCTTTAACGACACTATTCTTCCGAGAGTCCGTGCCACAGTGTAGTGACGTATGGTCTAGGATATAATTTCACTAAAGTATAAAAGAACAAAATAGTTAAAAAAAAAAAAAAGTTAAAGTTATTTAAAAACTACTTTTTTCTTCTACAAGAACAAAAAGCTAAGGGGCCAAATTTCACACGATCTTGATAAAGCTTCAAGTCTAATAAATAAAGGTTGTAGTAATACAGTCGAAACTTACTAAAAATATCGGGCTGAGACCACTAATTTTTTAATAACTTATCCTTCAGATATCTCTACCCAAGGCCAGTAAAACGAAAATATAGCACCACTCAAAGATTAATTACCGCTCAAAAATTAAGTAATCTGATCTTGATATTTTAACAAGGACATTATTAGTAAGTGGTGAAATATTTAAAATTATTAAATCTGTAATTAAAACGACGCTACTTAAATGAATTTCCTTAACATTTTCCTTATAGCCGCAGTGATTCTTCCTTATCGTGATTTTCTTTATATTCTTCAGAAACGCGTTTCAAGTTGCTGATCCATTTCCCACGCAATGGCCGTTTGTTGGGCCACTTTAAAAAATCGACTGAAGCTGTTCTTGTCTAGGTGAAGATGGCGGTTTTACTCGCTTTATTTTAGTAACTTCGGAAGTTTTATCTCAAGCGATTGTAGAACTTAATCATTTAATGAAAAGAATAAATTTAAAAAAATCCGCCATTGACAACTGCGTCACGAAATTGACGAGATTAATTGACTGGGGCGGTACCAAATTCGCTGGGGCAACTAGTTTTAAATATATCTAAATTATAAAATACTATAGTACCTAATAGGTACTTACGTTAAATCAAAACAGGATAAAAGAAGATCTATCGCTACCACAGACAAAACCAATTCTTCATTGCGTATTTAAATCAAGGATTTGTACTCTGTGGCGTAACGGTGCCATTTTGCTTGCGCCTTAATGCTTTGTCGTGGTCCCAGAATCTGTCCTAACGAGCCCGCTGCAGACCGACGCGGGTAATCTGAATGCTCCTTAATGATTTAAATGTGGGCTTGTTAGGGGACTGTTCAGCGCAGGTCTTTAGAGATTGGACGGAATTAGGAAATTAACTGTGGTTGTTGATAGTGTGTTGTTTTAAGACATTTTGTTTTATTTTAATTGCGATATGTTAAAGCCATAATGCCACCTAAAGGGAGGAGTAAGGAAGAGATACTTGCTGGAGGTTCCCTACGTGGTCGAAACAGAAAGGAAACTTTTCCCAGATATAAAATATGAGATTTTAGATATAGATTTTTAATAATTTAGATTATTATTTCATTAAGTTCGACTCATACAATTAAGCAAGTAAGTTGTAAAGAAATTCAAAACAGGCACAAAGAAATTCATTGACCACTTCACATTTTGTAATTTTTCTATTTTCAAGAAAACACACTCGTCTTATTAATAATACGAATAATTTTCAGACAAAAATAGTCATACAAACAAAAAATATTACTTCAGTAAAGATACTATCAATTCAGGAATCAGAAAGCTACATATTCATGCAAAGAATAGATTTTCTGATACATTTACAAGGGCTTTATCCACACAAAGGAATAAAATATTGCATTCTGAATTTCTGACCGTGATTTACTGACTTCACTTCTGTGTGCGACGGGCCTTATAATTCATTCTATTAGGTTAGTTTCACACGAATGAACTATTCGTTTAGAACTACTCATAGAGAAATAAATATGTACCAAAATGACGTTCCTACTTTTGGTAGAGTCGTATAAAGATTTTTAATTAAAATCTCAAATAAGTTCTCTAACGGTGTGACTTTTTAAAAAACCTATATTTAACAAATGAAAAGCAATACTTCGCAAGAGAATCAAAATCTAGGGAACCTACGTGTCATAGACCTAGAATGACAAAATTTAGTAAAAAGCAAGATCATAATAGCACAATTAGAGAGAATACAATCCAAAACTTTACAATTTCAAAATCACTCACGAATGGGTGTTCACATAATTAAAATTGAACAAGAAAGAAACCATCTAATGTTTTATATTTGTACTATAAAAATACACTCATTCACTCTGAGAACACTCGGTTAAAAAGCGGGTTTAAATCTTAGACAATATACCTTCCAGCAATAAAAAAATATGCTAGTAAAGTTTCCTTGAAAACCCTACAATTTCACAAAAAAGCAACGCGCTATCTTTACAACATTTTTAGCACTGTCAACATTTTTGTTGAGGTAGTTTTACACTTTAAGGTACTTACATATTCTTAAACTGGTTCAGTGTTTATCATTTTAAAACGGCACCATTTAGTGTCAAGTTATGAAAACTAAAATAGAATATAACCAAGACTGATGTTACTGACGCTAAAACTCATACCATTAATAAAAGTTACACCCTAGTTGAACTCTGGCTTAAAGTATCATGTAGTATGGAAATGTCATTTTAATCCAGGGTTCATCCTAGGTGTAACTTTTTATTAATAAGGGGGATAGAGCGCACTAAAGTTGAGTATCTTTTCGCCACTTCTTCTCATCACCAGTCCTTAATATGTTGTCCCGAAGTAGGGGTAGGGCACGCTATATTTGGGACGTGTAAAGCGCCCTAGGGCCAATGTATTAAATAAACTATTTGATTTGATAAAAACAAAATAGCACATCCACTAGGTACCTACTTACTTTTAAATCAATTAAGTATGGAATAGAGTCAGAAAGTGAAAATTGATAATGAAGAATCTGTCTTAAATCTCAAATTTGAAAATACGTTTAATTGATAGTGACTTTAAACAAACAGGCCGAACTCTACACCTAGTACGCCGCGGGAAAAAGTTTATTGTACACAATTTTACAAAATACCGTCAATCATTATTTCAAACTGGAAACCCGATTATAAATACGTGCCCCAAAAGTTCAAAACAAGTCTGTAAAACGTAGGCATCTTCAAAACAGGGGCTACTTATGACGCAACCTGGTTGTCAAGCAAAATATTTTGATTAAAATTCTTCGCAGACACCTGGCAACACTGCCAGCCGTTATGAACTTCAGTACGCCTAGATATTATAATAAAAATGTAATTTCGCCTCAAGTGTGACGTGTTTGTCAAGTTATAGAATATTCCTCGAAATATTTTCAATTTACGCACAAATTAAATTAGTTCTTTACATCTTTAAATAACAAACTCTCTCTAATAGAGTCGTATATTAATATACCTAATTGCGTAGACTTGTTGGTAGAGCAGTCTAATATAACAAAATTTTAATTTAAATATCAAATAACTTTAACGGTGTACCTGTTTTTTCAAATGGTAGAGCATTTTCCAACCATTAAGGCTGGGTTGCACCATCTTACTTTAACTTTGACAAACGTAAAAAATCTGTCAACTCCATACTAAAAGCACTGGTTATTGTTATTGTCACGGTTAAAATAAGGTGTTGCAACTAATAATAAATAAATAAATAAAAGTTTATTTAACAACTTTAACATTACATTGCATTGCATTGTACGTACATTTCCATACATAAAGACCCGTTTAATGCTAAGGTTGTACCGACATACGCTTCAGTTCATATAGTAACTCAGACTAAGTATCTTTAAATGGTCATAATTTCACTATTCTTGTATTCTAACATAAAAAGATTGTTCAAATTATCGTCTTAGGTAAATAAACTTAAACAATCTAACTATTGTAGAGACCAAAAGATTGAATAAAACTATTGTTCGCAAGACACTCAGTGGAATCTTTTGTTAGAGCCTCTTTCAGTTTACAAAAAACGTGTCTTAATTTCTATTCCCGGCTTAGTTCCAGATGTTGGGCCTCGCCACTCGAGTTCCAGGTGCGATGTTCACAGGTGCGAGGCGGCAAACATTCTTAGTGCACGTGTTGACACAGGGGAACTTAGCGGACAAAGAGCTGCGAAATTATCAATGTGGTAGACGCGGCATTTCAGGACCTAACCATAGCACTATTGAATGCAATAATGAGGGTGGTAAAATGTATCAATTTCCATCCCCTACCCGCCGCTAAGTAAAAACTGTGTTGCGACTGGTAGTGTTCGTCATCGTCCAACCGGGCAAAATTTGGCCGGTACACATCTTCCAACGCTGCGGTTTCTAAGGCGTTGTAGTAAGGTTAATTTTGCAATGCCAGGTATGGATAGACAAATGTACCGGCCAGCGCATTCGGTACTTGTTGGGAGCGTAGTACACGCGCGGCTCGCAACTACTAGCTACTCTCAAAGGGTCTCAAAATTAGCCGTTGCACGGCAAATGTCCGTATTGCGTTGCATTTACCGTCCTTTAAAGGTTGGAGACTCTACGCTCGAAGTTGTTCACGATTATGTGTACCTGAGACAAACAGTCAAGTTAGCACCGATCGTTGTGGAAATCCTTGGGGGAGGTCTTTGTCCAGCAATGGATGTCATTTGGCTAAAAACTAACTCTCAATTGGTACAAGGACGCTCTTACAACTATCAATCTTTTTGTAACTGTGAAGTCAAGCACAAACAGTCTAATTTTTTAAATGTCAATTTGTTATTTAAAAACGTAGATAGGTATTTAAAATAGTGAATGTGTTCGTTCGTTCGTTCGTGCGTTTCAGCCAAATGACGTCCACTGCTGGACAAAGGCCTCCCCCAAGGTTTTCCATAATGAACGGTCCTGCGCTACCCGCATCCAGGCTCTTCCCGCGACCTTTACCAGATCATCGGTCCACCTAGTAGGAGGCCTGCTAACGCTACGTCTTCCAGCCCGTGGAATGTGTATAACTATCAAATTGTGTGTATAAGTTTCTTATGTCGCGAATATTGCTGAGCGGACGCCTCTTCAGCATAGCTTGTAGTTTAATGTAATATTATTATGTACTGTATTTTTATTTTATTTTTCTATGCTGAATAAAGTATTCTTATTCTTATACTTATTGTTTGTCATATCCAATCTTTTATCTATCTTCAGAAATCCCTGGGCTCACGTCGCCACTTGCCTTGAAATGCGGCGGGAGACGCGGCGCTCTGAACACTTACGGCATATTCATTCTGTCCGAGTACTTTTCATCTCATAAGTTATACATGTAACACCTGGAAAGTGGGATTGTCTAGGGCAATGTCATGTTAGTGCTTCAACACACGAGTTCTTTGAAAAACGCCTTAAACTCTCCCCGCCTACAAGGTACCCACTGAAAACCAGTGTCTTGGCACTTGGCAGTAAAATGTCAACTGTCAAGATGATACTGAGTGGGCGACCTCTTTGGCAACCTCTTTTCTCTCCATTGTTTTTGTACTTTTTTTTATTAGTTGTCAAATATATATTTTTTCTTTCTTCTTTCTCTGAAAAACGATTTGGACTTCAATTTGCTTTAAAATTATATTCTAGTAGCTTTGAAATAAATTAATAGCTAATTCACTTGAGTTCGTGACGTGAACTCGTGATGTCATACGTCATGTCCCCTTTGCCCCTTTGGTCCTCTATCTACATTTTTACAAACAAAATCTATGGTAGAGTCACTTTTTAACTCATAAAAAGTATAGTTGTTGCTATTCACTAAAGGCGAGTATAAGCTTTATATGTGTGGGGGCTCACTACAGTCGGTATTAAAAAAAAAGATAAATATTACACTATCGTTATGTGCATGTACACATACACACACAAGTAAAGTTCACTCGCCTTCGTGAGTTGCAAGAACTAGTATATGTCAGGTGTAGGTGACTATTAGAGCCAACCATTGTAATATTATGATACCAAAACCTTTATTTGTGAAATGCACTGTATATCACCCTCAAAAACTAAATAAATTATTTTATTACTTTAATTATTGAGAACTAAATTGATACGACTGAGAAAACAAATCAAGAACCGTCGCGCTAGCTTAGGACTCACTGCGCCACTGACATGAATATTTAATTTACAAACCAAACGAAAATGGCCGTCAAAGGGAAGCTTCTTTTCTATTTGTCGCAGCCACTTCTTTCATCAAGTTTCAGCAGCTTTCAGTACTGGAT
Organism: Ostrinia furnacalis; assembly: GCF_004193835.3. Lineage (NCBI taxonomy): Eukaryota > Metazoa > Arthropoda > Insecta > Lepidoptera > Crambidae > Ostrinia > Ostrinia furnacalis. Next base: position 1,166,265 of record NW_021132648.1, on the reverse strand, counting down.
TATTCAAATCTAATTAAAACGAATACTTTCAGGTAAAAGAAGAAGAGTTAATAAATTCGTTCGTTTCAGCCAAATGACGTCCACTGCTGGACAAAGGCCTCCCCCAAGGTTTTCCACAATGAACGGTCCTGCGCTGCCCGCATCCAGGCTCTTCCCGCGACCTTTAATAAATTACGTAGCGAAAAACCAGACTTTGCATACTAATCAACATATTGGACTCTATCTATGAAGAAAAAACTAGTTATCTATAAGAGTAATATGTTGATTGTCTGATTTGAGATTCTACTTTGTCAAATTGGTACTATTACTTATTCTGTGGTTGTGGATAGCTATTTGGTTTTAAGTAGTTAAATATTACAATATGCTAAGTACGAGTATTTTTAATCTATCAAAAATTTGTAGTCTCCATCATTAGGTAATGTCTACATATATGCACAAGTTGGAAACCGAAAGATTGGTTGTCCGTAGGCGTACCTTTAGGCCCAGTTTCCACCAAAGCGAAGCGGAGCAGAGCGGAAAAGTGTCAGGCTGTCAAATGTTTCTACAGAATTTAACAGCGGCGGCTGCGCGGCGTGGAGCGGAGATGTGCTGAACTGGAAATAATGAAATCTGATTGGTTATTTAAAACACTTCTCCGCTCTGGTCCACCTTGGTGAAAACCGGGCCTTAGACAATATAGACCAATTTGAAAATTATAAATAACTTAAAAAAATCGACTTTTTCAAGTTATTTATAATTTTCAAATTAGTTTGAGATGCGACTCTTAACGCTAAAAAATTAAATAACAATACAGACCAAGTCAGAAAATGACGATTACCATCAGAATAATGAGGTATATCAGTAAAAGTCCAAGCAATTTTTCAGTCCATTTCAATTAATGCGCCTCAGTGAGTCTCCGCCTCTAGGGCAAAAGCTTTCCAGCAAATTGAAAAGGAAAAATTGGTCACCTGTAAGCGGGTGGACAAGCCGTGACGGACGGACACCAATTCCTTTAATTGCACAGTATTTCCACGGAGTTGAACCGCATTTCTTACAGTGTGGTGCCGAGGGCAGCGGGAAGCGACATATATCATATTGCAAAAAAACGTATTTTTAATCGAGACCAATCATAATCTTGAAGGCGTTGGTAGAGCTAGAAGTACTTAGGCGAGCTACTGAAAACCTTATCTTAGCGTTATTTTTACCGCATTTTACGGTTACCCTTACGGTTTCTATAAACCATCGTTGAGATCTATGAATGCGCAACTTAGGTAGTTCAGTTTCTCAATAAATAAATACATTTAAACAGTGAAACTGTATTACCAAACAGACATTAAAGCTTATGATTAATAAATCAGGTGCTACGATTTAATGAACTGACCATACCAAGGTATTTTTACAAAACCAAGGCTGAATTAAACTTTTTGAATCTCCCTTCCTTTATGAAGTCTTGTAGGTGGACGTCCCACGCTGCGCTTTCCGGTTCGTAGCCTCCACTCCAGAAGCCGTCGTATTGATATGCCCGATATGCCCTGTCGATTGCCACTTCATAAAGGCACATAAAGGTTCAGGAAGGCGCTGAATACAGGCCGCACTACCAACCAGTCAGTCAATGTGGAAATGGGCAGGCCTGCCTATGTTCACAGTGAAGTTTTTATGACTGAAATGAAGATTTCGCTGAGCTAACCAGCTCGAACTGGGGACTCGCCCTTCGCCCTTTTAACCTGATAGTTTCCGACGTGAAACATTTGACGCCTCGACCCAGCCTCGGTTAAATATTGAAGTTTTTTATACGAACCCGAGAGAAAAATGCGTAACTATTTGTCTTTTTAGAGAGGCTTTACGACTCGGAAGTTTAATATTTGATAAGAAAATTAAGGATCAAAGATATAATTAATTCTGGTAGTGTTGGGTATTAGTCAACTATCGATAGTTTAAATTAGATTAGGTAAATAGTTTCGAAAATAACACAATGATGTTTTGGAAGTCAGAGTTAACAGTTTCTTTGGTTACCGGGTAAAGCTCGCTTCCACCATGAGTGAAACACAGTTTCCCCGTTGTGGTAAAAATATTAGGTAATAGGAAACGCGAAAAGTTTGTATGGATGTATACCTGTTTATTATTCTTCCACGTACGAATGGATTTTGAGGATTTACAGTATTATTGTTTAAATAAATCATCAGAATTACAACAACATTATAGGCCAGTAGAATTAAACACAAAAATGAATTAAATCAGAAATAATTCCTATTAAAGATTTTAGTCCCTTAATGGCTTCATTAGTTGCCCATAAAGACTCTCCTAGGTTTTCGACTTCGACGCAGTTGTGCTTAAGTGGTGGGGGCCCCCGAAAGGGGCACTTTTTTGGTTTTCCGGTTATACCGCGTAAAGGAATTACGCTATCGAAAAGTGGTCTTCCTGACGGTTGAAGGGCATTTAATCCTGCATTAAATAAGATCAAATTCATATGTTTTGAACAAACCGTTCTCGTGCAAATGTTCGGCAAAGTAGAAAATGTGTGTATAATTAATGACCCCCTCCACGTCCAATGGCTCGTTACCCGCAGGCTTCCAAGTCTCGAAAAGCGCCCCCTATCGGGAGCCCCCACCACTTAAGCACAACTCCGTCGAAGTCGAAAACCTAGGAGAGTCTTAATGGGCAACCAATGAAGCCATTAAAGCAATAAAATCTTTTGTAGGAATTATTTCCGATTTAAAATCTAATTCTACCGATCTATTATAGATATGTGCCAAACTGAATTTCACGCAGGCAAACCAGCAGCAAATACTAGTATTACTTTTAAAAATCAGTCATGGCATACTCTGTACAAATGCTGAAATGTACGAATAGAATTATCTTTTTTTAAGCTCATATTTTGTTTCCATAAGAGATAAATAAGTATTGTTTAATAATAGAATATCAGCAACCACAATGGTTAGCTAATTGGTAATCCAAGTATTATCCAGAATATAACGAACAACGCTAGAATTTTCTCGGAGTAAATCTTTTATACTTTGGAAGAGGAAAAAAATATTTCACGAACTCCCAGAGGTCGCAAATTAGCGTATTACATTACATTTTCTTTACATAACAGGTACGAACAAAGGAATTCTAATTTAATGGCTCCTGAGAAATATTCCGTCCCAAAATACCAGTACTAAAAACAATGATACAATTTAACATAATTAAAGTTTAGAATTACTGGAATCCGCGCTCTAAGGCCGCTTATACGCGTTAAGAAAAGTCGCCGGGCCTACGCAAGAATTCCTGTCGTTTCTACACACGAACCATATACGTACATTGCTCCGGCGCTGTTCGTTTCAGCCGAATGACGTTCACTGCTGGACAAAGGCCTCCCCCAAGGATTTCCTGCAACCTTCACCAGATCGTCGGTCGGAGTGGCTCCGGCGCTGACCTAGAAATAATTATTATCTGCGCTAGATACGATACGACATGCGGCGGGCGCGCACTATGTGACGAATTTTCGTAGCTAGGTCCGACGAAATCTTGTCTTGTCTGTGGCAGACACGGTGAAATTTAGGCTTAGCGTATACAACAAGCTTGAAGGTAAAGGGCCCGCTACACTGATTACGAAGAAAGAATGAAATTATTGACTTGGTCCAGTTTAGTTTGGTTTATTTATCGCTGTGTTTATAAATATGTACTCACAAATCGCTGTGCAAATGCGCCATATTTTATAATTACAATAATGATAAAAACTTTAATCGTTTTATCAAGTCTGGGTAGGTAATTTGCCACAACAACTGACCGCTACGAGAATACCTACTCGTAAATAAGAGTTGAGTAGGTATTGACCTGCACAATCTTATGTACCTACAATGATGCAAGCATCCGTAACTGTTGTGCAATTATTTTATGTCATCAATATAAATACATTATCTTCTCTCATTATTAGGAAAATTATGTATAAATAACGCGGAATTTATAATAATAATTACCTATTACTGATAAGAGCTTTAATGGTCTGGTATTTTGACTCCTAACGACGCACGGAGCATATGAGTTACGAGTAGGTATTGACCCACACAATCTTATGTACCTACAATGATGCAAGCATCCGTAACTGTTGTGCAATTATTTTATGTCATCAATATAAATACATTATCTTCTCATTATTAGGAAAATTATGTATAAATAACGCGGCATTTATTATAATAATTACCTATTACTGATAAGAGCTTTAACCTTCTGATATTTTGACGCCTAACGACGCACGGGGCATGTGAGTTACGAGTAGGTATTGACCCACACAATCTTATGTACCTGCAATGATGCAAGCAGCCGTAACCGTTGTGCAATTATATAATGTCATCAATACAAATACATTATCTTCAACCGCCTCTGTGGTCTAGTGGTTAGACCTCCTGCTTCAGACGCAGAGGTCCCGGGTTCGATTCCCAGTGGGGGCAGAATTTTCTGTTCCGTTTGGTTGGTGGTAGGGCTTGTTCCAAGTCCGCCTGGCTAGCTACCACCATTTTATCTAAGTCTGTCGCCATAACAACAATTTAAACAGCATTGTTATGTTCCGGCAGTTACAGGTAAGATAACCAGTTACTCTGTGGTTGAGGATTCCGGGCTAAGCTCGCTTCCACCTTCGACCTGATCATCACTTACCATCAGGTGAGATACAAGCCAAGAGCTTCCTCGTTGTAAATAAAAAAAAATATCTTCTCATAATTAGGAAAATTATGTACAAACAACGCGGCATTTATAATAATAATTACCTATTACTGATAAGAGCTTTAATCGTCTGGTATTTTGACGCCTAACGACGCACGGGGCATGAGATATGAGTTACGAATAGGTATTGACCCACACAATCTTATGTACCTACAATGATGCAAGCATCCGTAACCGTTGTGCAATTATATAATGTCATCAATACAAATACATTATCTCCAACCGCCTCTGTGGTCTAGTGGTTAGACCTCCTGCTTCAGACGCAGAGGTCCCGGGTTCGATTCCCAGTGGGGGCAGAATTTTCTGTTCCGTTTGGTTGGTGGTAGGGCTTGTTCCAAGTCCGCCTGGCTATCTACCACCATTTTATCTAAGTCTGTCGCCATAACAACAATTTAAACAGCATTGTTATGTTCCGGCAGTTACAGGTAAGATAACCAGTTACTCTGTGGTTGAGGATTCCGGGCTAAGCTCGCTTCCACCTTCGGCCTGATCATCACTTACCATCAGGTGAGATACAAGCCAAGAGCTTCCTCGTTGTAAATTTAAAAAAATATTTTTATCTTCTCATAATTAGGAAAATTATGTACAAACAGCGGCTCCATTTTATTATTATAATAATAATTTTATTGATAAGAGTTTTAATTGTTTGGTATTTTAACGCCTAACGACGCATGGGGCATGTGATTCACGAGTAGGTATTGACCCACACAATCTTATATACCTACAATGATGCAAGCATCCTAATTTGTTTGTGAAATTATGTCTTATCTATTTACATAAATACCTACTTATTTCCTCAATAATTTGTATGAAAAGATAAACGAGGTTTTCTAAAAAAAATATAACAACTACCTACTTATTTATAGGCATCATTATTGGCTAAACGTAGGCCTATGTTCAGCAGTGAACGTCCTATGGCTGAAATGATAATGATGATGATGATGATCATTGCCTATCCACATAGAGATATAGAGAGATGCCAACTAATGCGCTGAGTTCGAAACTCAGTGTCGCATAAGAAATGGAAATTCAAGTACACAAAGTAATGAAAATATGTGCTGAATATCCACTGCGATAAAGTTAAAGCAAACTCAACGGCCATATTAACTTTTCTTAAGACAAGACAACATCTGTCGGAATTCGGAAAGCTAGTTACTCATATACCTCTTCATGTATCTCATATACCTCCTGAGGTCAGCATGCGGTGACCCTAACGCCAACTAAGTATTGCGTTCCGTTTAAAAAAATAAAGCTCCCTGAACATTTTCCAGCGCGTTTCTCCGTTAAGCCCCACTTCGTTTTGTGGTTATGTTTGAATTGTAACAACCTGTAGACGCATTTATATTTAGTCTTCCAGTAACCAGTAAATGGACTGTGAAATGAAATTCAAATCACCTAATTTTTCGGGTACAAGTTAATTTAGCGGCGGAAATGTCGTTTTTCTGTTTTTAGTATTTTTTACAGTAATAGAATGTCTAAGATTTGTAAGGCATAGTTAGTGTACGAACACGCCCACGTCGTTCTACTGATTTAATAATAATAATCAGAATCATAGATAGATAGTAGATAGATTGTAATTCTTTATTGCATGTTGTTTCACGTGATTAAAATTATATCTATATATATAAAAGAAAGTCGTGTTAGTTACTTCGCTTATAACTCAAGAACGGCTGAACCGATTTAGCTGAAAATTGTCAGGGAGGTAGTTTAGAGCCAGGAGAAGGACATAGGATACTTTTTATCCCGTTATTTATTGCCATTAAGGCGGAACAAAGTTCGCCGGGTCAGCTAGTAATTTATAAAACGATAAAATAGTAGAAGTACGAAAGATAGTATACGTACGTCATATTTCTGCGTGCGTCTACATAATATGCGATAACGTTTTGTTACGTAGTAACTCTTGCATATAACATGCTTTTATTTAAATTTTCATATTAACTTGGAGCATGCACCATCCTCTTTCGATTTCAATAAACTCCGTTGATTTTTTACGACAATATCAAATTCGGAGCAACTGACGTCGTCTCATTCCGCTATCCAATAAGCAGAATTGAGATATTGCCCGGATCCTCCGTTTTTAATCCGAGCGAATATTGAGTGCGAATGTCTGGATACTTTATCTTTAATCAATCTTCATTTTAAGATACACTAGCGGCCGCCCGCAACTTTGTACGCGTGGATACCGTTTTACCCCTTAGTGGTAGAATTTTTCAAAATCCCGTCTTAGAGAGCACCTACGTTCTAAAAGGAACCCCCATGCAAAATTTGAGACTCCTAGCACTTGTATTTCCTGAGATTTCGGGATGAATGTGTCAATCAGAGACTTTTCGCTTTTATAACATAGATTTTAGAGAGCAGAAAAATTTGAGGTCGCCATTTCCGATTTTTTACTTCAAGAGTAACTAACTCAACTGTGAGAGAATGCCGTAGTTCTATGACATAGTGGGGAGAGTCCCACATAACCCACTGGTTGGCCCCATCGGCCATGGGTATGCGCAAAGCATTTCCCGACGTAAAAAAAGGTTAAAAAATAAAAATAACTCTTTGCTGCTTATTGATAACCCCGAACATATTTTAACGTTACCTACTCGTAATGTTTATCAGTAATGAAGCGACTTGTACCTACATAACGTATAATTACATAATTAAGGCATCTACCCACACATTTAGCTTGAGGCTCGTTGTAATTGTGTTCCGGTATAAAGTCTTCCAATAAATGAATTCGAGATAATAGATTTTCCTGGAAAACCATTTCTTATTAACGTAAGATACCAGACCGGACCTTTCTTAGAATGTGCTAAGTCATAATAATAAGCTATTGCTATATTTCAACGCAATGAGGGTTTTCGCGATTGAAAAATCCGTTACATGGCAATACGTAGACGCGAGGTCCAAAAGCTGCATGATTGATTATTTTTGACATGACATTGACAGATATGTCAAAATCCACCAATCATGCAGCATTTGGACCTCCCGTCTACGTATTACCATCTGGCGGATTTTTCAATCGCGAAAACCCTCATTCGTTTAGAGTTTGAGCTGTCTGCCTGTGAGTTGATAGATCAGTCAGTAGAGACATGCCCGTTTTCACCATCAATCCCAAATTTTTAGGTGACCCCTATGGTGACACAACAGGAATTTTGTTTTCATAGGGGTCACCTAAAAATTAGGGCTTGATGGTGAAAACGGGCGTAAGTCTTCTTAGGGCCCTTTCCCAAGGCAATCCAGTTTTGCAGGAACGCAGAATCCCGAAAACTGGACTATCGTGTGAACAAGTGTGTACTTGAAATTAATTTCAAATGTTTTTCGGCACACTGTAATTGGGATGTTTGTGTGCATGTCAATATTAAATACGTCTACTACTCAACTGGATCCTGCAAAAAACGGGGTGTCTCCGTGAAAACGAGTCCCTTATACATATAAAATATAAATAAAATACATTAGTTTCCTTTTAAACATATTATATTTACTCCTGCAAATGTATTTGTTCCTTCAGTGCGCATTTCATTAGCTTCCTTGCGAATGAGGCGGGAGACAAAGGCTCCTGCCCACTGAGTCGCGAGAGATACGTCCAGCCATCCGGCACTCGCAATACTTGCTGCATGTATATTATGTGTATTGTGTGTGCATGTAAATTAATCCTCCTTTATATTATTACTAGCTTTCCGCCCGCGGCTTCGCCCGCGTGTAATTTTGTCTGTCACAGAAAAAAAATATCGCGCGCGTCCGTTCCAAAAACCGGGATAAAAACTATCCTATGTCCTTTCCTGGAATTCAAACTATCTCTATGCCACATTAAAATCGGTTCAGTGGTTTAGGAGTGAAAGCAAGACAGACGGACAAACAGACAGAGTTACTTCCGCATTTAGTATAGATAGTGAAGATATTAGTATAGAAGTATAGATTAGTATAGAATATAATTCATATTCGTAAATGTAATGCTTAATGTGGATGGTTGGATGCTTGGATGTTTGTTGCTCTTTAGAGAAAAACTACAGAACGGATTTTGAAGAACTATAAGACATAGGAGCACACTAGAAAATTTTATCTAGGTGCGTGGGTGTGCCTCCGCCGAGAACCAAGAACCAGAAACTTGGGTCTACATAAGATCAGAAAACTTTTTTACAGTGAGAGACATACGGATCGTCTTAGCAACATTTTACATACAGATACAAAGATAGTTTAAGACCTAGGGACAACAATAGAACATTTTATCTACATGAGATCAGATAACTTTTTTACAGTGCGAGCCATACAACTCTTCTCCTTTCAACATTGTACATGAAAATGTTTTGGAAAGATTCCGTTTTTCTAAAAACGGAATAAAACATTTTGCCTCTAGGCAGTTGCACGATCAAGTCTTTCTATTACAGACTGAAATTCACACGAGTGAAGCCGCGGGCAAAAGCTATTAGTCAATAAACATGAGCCAATAGGCAATCTCAAATTATCAGTTTAGAGACCCTTGCCTTTGAAAGTTTATTAATCACAGTTGCGTTTGTATTGGATGCCAGATGACGGTCAGTTAACCCTTCTTCATCTTGATAGTTTTAGGAGAAAGCACTTCGCCTAGACATTGACATTCGTCATAGAATCAATAGAAAACTAATTTTAATTTATTACTGATGGGATTGCTACCTTAATTTTGAGTTTCCGATATTTCGGCACTGTTGCAAGCGCCATGTTCACGGAGTAACTGAGGAAACTTGCGGGTGAGATGTTATGTTATGATGTATGGAAACTCATAATTAAGGTACATGGTAGCAATCCCGTCAGTAATAATAATTATGATAGTGACCATGAAAGTTTAAAATAATAGTTATACAGAAAACTAATTTACCAGATATAAATGGAGTGGAGGCTACCCAGGAACTATTTTTTTTTTATGCTAGACAAGGCAGGTATTTACCTGTATGAACTATGTACCTGTGTGCAAGACCGGTCGTTGTGAAAATCCTTGAAGGAGGCCTTAGTTCAGCAGTGGACTTCAATTGACTGAAAATAAAAATAGAGAGTTTGGTATAATATGCTGACACTCATACTTAATAGACTGACGCCCGTATTCACAAACATTACTATGAGGTCTCACAGTGCGCTTGGAAGCACAGGGTGACACACGAACCAATCACAGAGCTCTATTCAACGCTGACACGCTGTGCGTTTGATTTGCTGCTTCACTTAAGCAAGCATCGTTTGTGAATACGGGCGTGAACCATATAATTATTATCAATAGTCAAGTCAATTCAAATCGCATTGTAATGGAAGGGTTAAGCAAATGACCATGAACAAAAGGGATATTGAAGGATTAGAAGGAGGGTTGACTTCCGCCCGTCGCTGTATTGAGTTATCACGAGAGGGTTAAGTAGCCCCTAATTAATCAAATTAAGTCGATTCTTAAATGCGTTGGGGAGATTTATAGTTTTCCCAGATATCCCAGGGCAAAAGTAGCAGAAGATTTGTAAATAAATGAGACTTTATAATAAACTAGCTTTTGCCCACGGCTTCGCCCGCGTGAAATTTAGCTTGTCACAGTTGTCACAGATCGTTATAAATTATAGCCTACTAGCGACCCGCCCCTGCTTCGCACAGATACAATTTTGATGTACCTATTATACTTAAAACCTTCCTCTTGAATCACTCTATCTATTAAAAAAAACCGCATTAAAATCTGTTTTGTTGTTTTAAAGATTTAAGCATACATAGGGACAGACACAGCGAAGCGACATTGTTTTATTTTATACTACGTAGTGATATATTATTCTGATGTAGGATAGAATAATATGGTAAATTTTCATTAAAATCCGTAAAATAGTTTTTACGTGCGCACACTTGCTCACGTTCCTTACTCCGAGCCGCCATCTGTCGGCGCTAAAGCCAAACTTACCTCGTGTCGTGTAACCTCCGCTCAAACGTTGTTAGAAGTTAGAAGTTACTAGAAGTTAGAGAAGTCTCCGTCCCACTTCTGCAAGCCTTAGCCTAGACTTTGTCCAATAACTGGACTAATATTTGACCAACGAAGTCAATAGTGCCGCAATGCGCTGTTAGTTGGTATTGAATTATGGTAGTTGTGCTTTACTTTGGGTAAGGACCGTAATGAAACAATGGACAAGGGTACCTAGGTTCTAACTTACTTATCATACTTTTTGTAATATCAGATACAGATTTTCAAATACTCAAAGACTTTGTATTGCACAAGGATCGAAACCGCATCTTTTATTAAGGCGATATTAATATAAAAGACTTCACAAATTTTTCGTTTGTTCGTTTCAGCCAAATGATGTCCACTTGGACAAATAACGACGTCCCGCAGCCAGGCTCTTCCCGCGACCTTCACCAGATCGTCGGTCCACCTAGTGGGAGGCCTGCCCACACTACTCTCGAATGGCGACCACGGCTTCTGGCCCGTGGTTTTTCTGCACCAACGGCCATCGTCTCTACGAGCTATGTGCCCCACTCAAAGTTTCACCCACCAAAAGTTTTCACTAATCCTTAAAATAGATATTTACTTATTAATTTTCATTTTATCATTATTTTGTTCTTATTTAACTATTTATTTCAATACATAATAACTACTGGCTGGATTTGCAAACCGCACGAAGCCATAAAGAAAAAAACTTCCAGCTTTTAAGACTCTATCACAGTTTCTGGTGGAGATTAGTAGAAAACCGTCGCATTTGGTAGGGTAATTGCGCCGGTTTTCCGTCCAGCTCCTGTTTTCGTCCATTTGACCGACTTGCCACAAACAAATACGAAAAATTAGAATACAAACCTAACTTTCCGTGCAAGTTTGGACTTGTTACAATCTATAATATCTAAGTAACAGTTCTGCCTGCATGAAAATGTAATTTGACAAGTAATAACTCCAAAAAATTCTACGGAAGTTGCTGCTGCACACAGGTGAATCGAAAACGTCGTCAAGTTAGACAAAAAAACGTGCCGGTAAGGAACTTTCATGGTATGTTTAATTACTGTTTTAGCTACTTTACGTAATGTTTTTGGCACGTATGTCTAATTATTAGCATAATAAACACTATTTTAAGGGTTTATTAAAGTTTTTGTATAGAAATCTTAGATAATTAAGTGGACTAATACTAGCATAACAATTTTGTAAGATTTTGGTTTTCGTCCACGTGGACGGAAACCCTGACACCTAGTTAATATTTTTAATAATCATTTTACTTCAATGAACATACAAAATACAATGATTTTTCTCCCAATATGATCTTTATTGCTATTACATTAAACATTTTAGTTTACGTCCACTTTTTAACAGTGATAAACCCATAAAAACCGTTAAAAAGATGTGGACGAAAATAAAAAACAGCTTTAAACGTTGTTGTGTTTTCGTCCATGACGTCATGAGTAAGCACTGGGGTGGACGAAAACCAAAATTAGCTATTCCTGTAGATTAGTTTTCGTCCATTTGTCCTTCGACCTATTGAAATATTTTCCTAAATTTAGGTAAGAAACTTATTTAAATCTTTTTGATATCATTTTAAAGCTAACAAAATTACCTTACAAATGATATACCACAATCCATAGTTACTGTATTGTAGAATTGGTTTTAAGTAAATAATTCAACTGCACCCTTTTTTCTACACAGTGGTCGAAAACTAGCGTACACTAGGACGAAAACTGATTTTTTTGGACGAAAACTAGTGAAATCGCCTCTTTTGCATAAAATATTTTTTATAAAAAAACCCGTGGTATTTACTTATTGTCATATGATATTAACGTAAAGTAGACTATATAAGGACTAAAATGACATATGATACATATGAGTAAGGATATTTTAAGATATTCATTTCGCATCACAAAGTTGGCAACTCCGATAATTGGACGAAAACTAGCGCACTTACCCTACTTAGAATCCGTCTCATGCATTTTATTACTAGAATTTTTATAGCAAGCCCCTGAGAGTAATCAACATTGCACCTTACTGCATCCAGTTTAGACCCAAAATGTTCTTTCCATCAGGAACTGATCGCGTCGGGTGTAATGTGAAAACTTAGAGAATAGAAATCTGAAGAGTTCGCTGACCGCTTACCAACTTTTAATGTAAAATTCAACTAAGTCCAACTATAAATACATCGCTCTTATTCCCTGACACTAAAGTTCAAAATCAAACAGTATTGATAAGTAATACATTATGTGCATAGAAAATGCATCGATTTATGCAAGTTAGTTTGAAACTTGAGATGTGTATAATACTGTATTCTCTATTCCTACGGAGATGTCAAGAGAAGTTACACAGATTATTTGCATTAGATTTGAGTCCAACTTTGGAAATTTAGTCGAATGTATCAGAATATACACGTATATAGAATAAATACACTGTCAGCACTTTTGCGATGTCGCTTACAGTGCAATTATGCAATGCTTACCTACCTGGCAAAAATATGAATTACAATAAAATTGATTACCGTGGTTACTTATACCTAAATGAGTTGAAAATGAGTAAGTAGGTACATCTATATAAAAGCGAAAGGTCACTGATTGATTGACTCACTCATCACGAAATCTCAAAAACTACAAGTGCTAGGAGTCTCAAATTTTGCAAAATTCAACCCCTAAGGGGTGAACTGGGATCCAAGCGTACGAAGTCGCGGGCGGCCGCTAATAGCTTTATATTCGTAAAGATATATTATGTATTTCATGCTGTTGTTTCCCATGAAGCATTTTTCAGTTTTATTAGTCCAAGGAGCAGAAAGGCGAGCGCAAATACAAATATCATTAACTCAATCCATAACTTAGCAAATCCATCCATTTTCTATTTCACGTTCGCAACTACCTACATAGTTTCTTGGCTAAATAACAATAAGTCACGATATTCAAGATCACAGAGCGTTTAGCGACAGTTCTGAAGCTAACTTAGTTCGCAAATTGGTTCAACTTGTCCTTACTTTGGAAGTCAGATAGTTAAATGTATTGGTCACTTGTCTCGGACTTTGGACCAGTGTTGGCGAATGTACAGTCGCGAGCACATTCAATTTTGTTGCAAAATAATACTTATTACAATTATTCATGTAAGGACAGGATGAGGAGATCCGTAGGAGAACCAGAGTGACTGACATAGCCCGCAGAATCGCTAAAATCAAGTGGCAGTGGGCGGGGCACATAGCTCGTAGAGCTGATGGCCGCTGGGGCAGGAAAGTTCTTGAGTGGCAACCACGAGCCGGAAGACGTAGCGTGGGCAGGCCTCCCACTAGGTGGACCGACGATCTGGTGAGGGTCGCGGTTGGTGCCTTGATGCGAGCGGCGCAGGACCGGTCTTCGTGGAAATCCTTGGGGGAGGCCTTTGTCCAGCAGAGGAAACGAACGAACGATGTAAGGACAGTTTAATTTATGTAAGGATGTCTGTACAATAAGACGTAACAGCATTAGTTAAGGTTTGACTTTACGGCATTAGTAAACTATTAGTAGCCTCTGTGACCCAGTGGATAAAAAGTGGAACTCTCTCAAACCAAAGGCGTGGATTCGATTGCTAGATGAGCTTGAAATCGAACTGTTTTTCAAAGCGACGCGTAGATCCATTACAATTTAAATTAGGTTTGCTTCAGACTTCTATGAACTACTTCTATTAGACAGATGCAATCCGTAGTAATGTTCCAAATAATTGTATCCTATGTCAAATCAAACATTACTTTTTTGTCGGTCGTTTGGTGTAGTGGTTCAGCTATGCTGAGAGGTCCTGGGTTCGATTCCCGGCCGGGCAGAAATTGAAATGATGAATTTTAATTTCTGTGACGGGTCTGGATGTTACTATGTATAATATTATGTATCTATATATTTAAAAAAAAAGTATATAAGTAGTATATCCGTTAAGCTAGCACCCATAACACAAGCATTAAGTTGCTTTCTTTGGGGCTAGCTGGCGCTGTGTGAAATTGTCCAAAGTTTTTTTTTTCTTACCAAATCTGCAGTATTAATTCATCTCTTATAGGTTTATCTACCTCCTTTACCGGCTTTTGATTTTCAAATTAGTCTAATGTAATAAGTTCATGCTTCCTCCATGATTTACCGTTAACAAGATTTTAAAAGTGCAACTTTCTTCATTGTTACTCACACCCCGGCCCATGAAAACTCGGGCTATTACCAAAGAAGCACGTCAATTGCAAAACTAAACCTTATGTGGTTATAATAAGTGCCATATTGCCACAAAATGTGAAGCCTGATATGCTATCACCACGGCACAATCCGGTAACTTTCCTCGTTAATAAAACTCCCATAATCAGGCCGCTCCAATCATTCACTGAATAATTTATAACGCACTCATCTTAACGACTACCGTTGTTTTACACTAATAACCACAGATATAGATTATTGCTATATAATAGCAAGAATCACCCAGAAATTGCAATTGTTTCAAAAGAGTTGTATTTGTTCACACTAACCAACGCGGCAACGCGATGATAAATAAAATAATCGGCAATAGACAATAAAATATGTCGTCCACTGGAGAAAATACAATGTTTTGTGAATTTTCTTCTGATATGGTTGAATGGAGTTTGATTTACTGCAGTTGTATAAGCGTGAAAATAAAAATAATGAGTTCTGACGACACTCATCTCATCGCAATGTTGTAAATATAAAACATTGCAAGCAAAGAACGATCAGGCGCTCGGCAGTGGCTACGCGGCTTTGGAGTAAATAGTAAAATATTTTCAACGTGTAGCACGGACTTAGCTTTCTCCAGGGATTCCTGACTAGATTCAAATGACGCGAATATTTAAATAGTCGCTGAAAGTAGAGCGCTGAAACAATAGCTAAGTACACAACATCATAAATCTTTCTAAATTCATATTAACCTTGGCAATAAAAGAAAGTAAGTAGTAAGTCCTGCCTCGAGATTTACGATTCTTTTCTTCGTGATCACGCTAACGAACCAACTTGTTTAACGGAGAACAAGGTTTCCGTCTCTAGCATTAATGAATTCTGAGATACCATGCCTCAATAGCGATGTTTTTCTTCAGATAAATAGATAATTTTATTATAAATACGTAAGTCGCAGCCTGTGACGTCCACCCACCAAGGTGGACCGAGGACTTCACAAAGGTAGCAAAATAGCGCTGGATGCAGGCCGCTATCTACTGGTTGATTCCCATATTGAATCATTGGAGGAAGCCTAAGTTTAGCAGTGGACGTCCTGGCTGAAATGATGATGATGATAGTCGTCAGGATCAGACTTCAATAAACAATTTTGTTGTCAAATCGCATCTTGTTTATCCTCATGATAGATACAGCAAGCTACCTAAGCTGTAAGAATGTCAGAATCGAAATACCTACTTTAAATTCATACGCATTAAAATACAGTGGGATTGAAAATAATACATATTTTGTTTATAGAACAGATAACATTATGCAGTAGGTATACATTCAAACTTTTCCTTGAACAACCTACTTACGGCCGGTTCACACATGTCTCCGTTTTACTGTTCCGTTTTATCGTGTACGTTTTTTTTTCGTCGATGGCGTATGTAGTTGTATGAGCGACTTCACACATCACACGAAAAAAAACGTACACGATAAAACGGAACAGTAAAACGGAGACATGTGTAAACCGGCCGTAATTCGTAGCTTGTAGCCTCGTAGGTAGTTGGTGACTCTACGTCTACTCCAAACAATAACCTTAACTATTCCCTGCATTTTATATTTAAGTATATTTTACACTAACACCGTACCCGTAGGATTTTAAAATTCATAGACATTTAAATTCGTCGACTCGAATTTGCATCGCGGCCGGACAAACTAGCGCAAATGAAAAACGAAAATAATAAATAAAGTTGTTTACTAAAAATTCTGTGGTGTAGATGGTCCCAATTAAACACTTGACTGGATGAAAAGCTGCATCTATGAGGGGATAAACGTACATAAATGGAACAAGTGAGTGAAAAAAAAATAGTTAAATGAAGAGCAAGAGCCAAAGACGTGCAAAATAAATGTAGCCTAATGCATAGACTGCCGTTTGGTGTAGTATTGCGTACCACTGGCCTTCTATGCCAGAGGTTGCGGGTTCGATCCTCGCTTACACTTACAATACAATCAATGTTTATATTTGTCTGATACCCTAGTACTAGCTTTGCTTAATTTGGGGCTAGGTGACGCAGTGTAAATTGTATAAGGATATTTATTTATTTATATAGATATGCAAATAATGAAAAACACCAACGGTAGGCTACTTTTGAAAGTACACTTACCTACTTCATTCATTCATATTGGAGCTTTGCTTTTGTCTGGATGATCCCTGAACTATGTCAGCACCACCACCAATACCACCGCGAATACCACCAGTGTTTGTGTGAATATGTGAATTTATGTGTGTATGAGTTTACAAACAATCAAGAAGCAAGTGTTGGTATAATAATTGTCATCGTGCCAAAAAACGGTCGATGAAATAAATTAAATAATATATTCGTTCTCATCGTAACAAAGGCATATTCCAAGTGTACCTCATAGACTAAGAGCTAGTGAACGCCAGACCTACGTCATTTTATAAAAGCTGAAAGTTTGTCAGCGTATGCTCCCAATTATGTAGGTTAGAATGTTGGTGGATTATGAAATTTGGGTCATCGTGGCATTGGCAGCTATCCTAAAGAAACTGTCTGGCAAGGAGTTGCAACTGTCAAAACTGTATGGCTGATGTGGAAACAACTTGTAATCATTGCCCAAATATTATACATAAAAATCGATTTTATGGTACCTACTAGCGGCCGCCCGCGACTTCGTACGCGTGGATCCCGTTTTACCCCCTTCATCTATCTTACGCGGTTTAGATTTTTTCATACAAATGTTTTTCCCGCTAACTCCCGTTCCCGTGGGAATTTTGCAATATCCTGTTGTAACTAAGTTTTAAGTTTACTTAGGTACGTGCATGCCAAATTTCAAGCGTCTAACTTAAGCGGTTTAGATTTTTCATACAAATGTTTTTCCCGCTAACTCCCGTTCCCGTGGAAATTTAGCAATATCCTGTTGTAACTAAGCTCTAAGCTTACTAAGGTACCTGCATGCCAAATTTCAAGCGTCTAACTTAAGCGGTTTAGATTTTTCATACAAATGTTTTTCCCGCTAACTCCCGTTCCCGTGGGAATTTAGCAATATCCTGTTGTAACTAAGCTCTAAGCTTACTAAGGTACCTGCATGCCAAATTTCAAGCGTCTAACTTAAGCGGTTTAGA